>NC_043703.1:41930800-41931963 GCF_006229205.1 Suricata suricatta
AGCAATGTTACTATTTCTGAGATCTCAGGAAGATTCACATTCTTTGCAGCTGACATGGCACAGGCTAGAGCTCCTGCAAAGCCAGCCTCAGACTTCTCCAGTTTATTTTGTGAATCAATTTGTGTGACAATCTCATTCATTTTGTCTTTAATACACATTCACCTCATCACCATTTCTGCAAGAATATCGTGGACTTTGTCTATGTCATAAATTAAATCCAGTTTGCAGACATTTTCAAAACACTTGTCTAATGTTTCCACAAATACCTTGAGTTCTAAGGACATAATGAAAGATTTTCAGGAAGCAGGGAGGGGTGGGTTTGGGGGTCAGATCTGTATACACATGGTAAGAGATCCATGAATCTTGTGCTTCTTGGGTGACTGAATTAGATTTAAAATGCCAAGTTGACTTTGTGAAGAGTCTACAAAGAAGGAAGAAGACAAAGTATAATATTGCATAATATCTATAAATCAATTTGTTGTCAAATCCTCCAATTAACAAGTTTCCTTCTAGGAAGTTACATGTTCATCTCTCTTAGATACCAAATAGAATGTCTCCCTAATGACTTTCTGTTATGTATCTTCTCTGTAGGGCTTGTAGAACTTGGACAACCTTGACTTCCCATGGTGTTGAAATTGAGGGTTGCCCAGATCATGGCTGAGCAGGGCCAATCAAGTGGGCACTGGGTCTCAGGACAGGGACAGGAGCACCAGGTTTGGCTTAGGTCCTCGCCCGTGATCCTTTCCCACCCACCCTTCCACATGTGCATATTTTTAAATGGTAGTTTTTTAAATGTTTATGTATTTACTTTGAGAGAGATCATGCATGTGAATGAGCAGGTGATAGGCATAGGCAGATAAAGAGAAAGAGAGAAACCCAAGCAGGCTTCCTACTGTCAGTGCAGAGCCCAGCACAGGGCTCAGGGCCACACACTGAGATCATGACCTGAGCTGAAATCCAAAGTAGGTGGCTTAACTGACTAAGGCACCCATGTACCCCTAAACAGATTTTTAATAAGGACTGAACATATGAAACTTGATTATTGGAAAAGACATTTATACATCCTACATGTTGTGATAATAATTTATATAAACAAGAAATACAACAGCATCATAGATATAATTTGGCAAATATATATATATATATATATATATATATATATA
>NC_043703.1:41932063-41944899 GCF_006229205.1 Suricata suricatta
ATATATATATATATATATATATATATATATATAATGATTCAGCCCATAGTTTATTTTGGTGTCTCATTTCTAGTCTCTTTAATTTTTCCTCATTTGGGTCACTTTCTTCCTTCTTTGCTTAGCTGGTAATTTTTTACTGAATGCCAGACACACTGAATTTTACCTTGTTGAGCACTGAATATTTTAACATACCTAAAATATTCTTCAGGTTTGATTTTTGACCTAGTTGGGTTACTTGGAAGCACTTTGAACTTTACATAGGGCCAGAGCAAGTCTTTAGTCTTGGGCTAATTTTATTTCACTACTGAGGCAATATTCTTCTTAGAACTCTAGTCAGTGGCCCAAGATTTATATTTTTCACACCTACGTGAAACACAAACTACTTGTTTCTCTATTTGAGCTCTGGAGATGGTTTTCTCTAAACAAGTGTCAGGTGGTTCTTTTCTCAGCCTCAGGTACTTTCCTCAAATGCGTGTTGATTAGCACTCCTCTGCATGCTTGAGAGGGATTCTCCTATCGCTGAGGCTCCCTTTATGTATAGCTTACTTCTTAACAGCATGCAGCTCTCACTCTAGCTGCTTATCTGCACAGACTCTCCTCTTCTCAATGCAGTGTGACAGGCAGGCCACCCTGAGAGCCTGCTGCATGGCTAACAGGAACTGGGAAGCCCTCCCAGATGTGGCCCTGCTCTACAACTTTACTTTGGATCAGTGAGGACTGATGACTCCGTGCTGTCAGAGGCACTTCATAGAGGCCGTCTGCTTTGGGAGTGCTCCTTGAACCTGGGTCCTTGAACCCAGCAGGTGGACCCTAGTGGGCAGGGAGAGCAAAGGTTGGGCATGCCACTCTTTCAGGAAAATTTTGAGTGGTAGTGGGCAAAATGCCTCACAATCTACACTCTCACAGCCAACTGGCTGGCTGGTGGGTGGGACTGGAGTTGGAAGAATTGCCACCCTACCCGGGCCCTCTGCCACTCCTTCCCTTTTACTGCCACTCCCAGCTCACCTGTGTGTGAGAAGATTGGGAGCTGCTCCTTGGAGGCAAGCCCCGGGCACCAGAACAGTGGGCAGTGTCTGCAGAATGGGATGCACCTTGCTTGGAGTCACTTAAATGTGGCCGGGCCCGCCCCTTCACAGTCCCTGCCTCCTTCTGGGAACTCTCCTACACTCTCAAGGCTTTCTCTCTGTTGCTGTGGCTCCTTTCCTGAGAACCTCTTTTTCTTCCACCCATATTCCTACATTCCCTCCAGCTATGGGCCAGTCCATGTCCCACAGAATCTTTCCTATGGCTCTTCCTTAAAAAGAGTAGCACAGGCTTGGGGTTTGGTTGGACATTTGAGTGGTGCTTGAGCCTTGCACTTTTGGTTCTAGGCCCTTCCATTGCTCTGCTCTGCTTTTCTCAGTCTGGGAGGCTGTTGGGGACTAGGAGAGCCAAGGTGACCTGCCTGCTTTGGATGGTGAGGCTATAACGTGGGACTCCAGACCCTTCTCAGCAGGTGTACCCCCCAACTCTATTCCTTGGTTAGGGCTCATGGTGAAAGCCCACAATGGGGTAGTTGTGCTAAAAAGAGGCAAAACTTTATAATTAAAAATTTAAATATTTAAAAAATATTAATAAGAAAATATTTGTCAAATAAGTATTCTTGCCAAAAGAGACCAAAATCTATTGTGTTGTTATCCAAATTAAAGTTTCATGGTATTTTATATTTTAAAAATTGAGTAAGACTTAGAACCATCATAAGGCCCAGTATTAATCATGATAAACTCAAAGAAAGCTGTGCCCAACTGTCAATTTTATCAGATTTATTTTGCATTCAGTAATTTTGTGTTAATGAAGTAGATTTTGATTTATTCCACTGAATTAATATTGTTAATTTTAATATTTGTTTTTCCATTCTTGCTTATATATAGTTATTAAATTTTCCTTGGTTTATAGTAATAAAAAATTTAAATCACAGTAACTTCATCCCTAGATATGTGCTTGTGCTTAAAACACAGAACACGGTATAATAAATAAAATAAATACTGCAGCCTATGCTACTTTATTATTGTTATTATTAATCCTATTAAAGGAGTTATAAAATACTGATATTTGAGAAGTCTGATCTCAATAGGAAACTAATTGGTACCAGGAGCAATGTTGAAGTTCTATAGTCTTACTGAACTTTATGTTAGAAACTTCTCCATAGGCTATTTAGGAGAGCATGGAGTAGAGCAAAGATTTTTCAAATATTAGTGCTTATAAGAATCACCAGAGTCAATTCCCAGGCTCTAGGGTTTCTGATTTAATAAGTCTAGGGTGAGATCCAAGGACATATTTTTTTAAAATTATGTCCCATGTGATTTTGATTCTGCAGTCTGTGAATTATACGGTGGCACTCTGGTCTAAAAATCAAGATGAAGAAATAAATGGGTATTTGGACTAGAATTGATTATAGTTATAGAGAAGCAAATGAAAAAATACACATAACCCAAACTCAGGGATAAGTAAAGCTTCCATGAGGAGTTAATTTGAAGAATGCCTCCGACATGGTGAGGCAAAAAGGTCAGAATCTTTACAGGAAATACAGTGATAGAGAGACCTGGAAGTAAGGGCAAACATGACAAACTTAGGAAACAACAAATTATTTAATATAACTGGAAATTCTTAAGCTGATTAAATGCTAGGCAAAGATATTGCTAACAAAGAGAATATATTACAAAGGAATCAATATACTCTTAACCTTACATTTACCAGTAACCAATGAGTGTACATTACTTATCTGAATCTTTTAAATTATGACCATAACTCTTAGTAGATATTTAGATTACTTTTATGAGAATATTTTATATGTATAAATGATTATTTTCATTTGTAATCTTCTGAGACCAACTATACTTACTTTTTTCTGGCCATTTTCCATAGGTATTATAACATTTAAGGTTTTCAAAATATTCCCCACCCCCAAATATTTTCTAATACTTGAGAACATAATCTAGTTTCTATTTTCATTTAGTCAATTAGAATTGACCAAATTTCATTACACACTACAGGCATGGCAGAGAGATTTTTAAAAGCTTAACACTCATGCATGATGCAGTATCATTTTCTATTCTTTCTCCACAGAAACTACACGTCCAAGGCCGGCAGTTGTACCTAGAATCCAGTGTTAATTAAATTCTGGATTCTGTTTCTAAAGATGGTCATATCTCAGATATGATAAATTAGGCTCTTTTGAACTCAAGCTTCCAGTTATCATTAATTAAGCAACACTCCTCACTTAGCCTCATAGAGAGGACATAGCATTGGCCCTTCATTCCTGGCATAAATGAAAGTAAACCATAAAGAACATAAGTTCTCCTATATACATAGTACCTGAATGAATAGAAAACAATTTAAAAACCTCACTCCTGAGTACTGTTCTGCTCTAATTCAGCATAGTACTCATATTTTGTGAATGAACAACCTACCATTCAGATCTCTAGCATTCCTGGCCTGAGTGGCTCAGTTGGTTAAGCATCCAACTCTGGCCTAGGTCATGATCTCATTTTCCTAAATTCGAGCCCTGTGTAGGGCTCTGTGCTGAAAGCTCAGAGCCTAAAGGCTGAGTCAGATTCTCTGTCTACCTCTCTCCCTGTCCCTACCCCACTCATGCTCTATTTCTTTCTTTCTTTCTCTCTCTCTCTCAAATAAACATTAAAAAATTAAAAAAATAAAATATAGATTTCATTAAAGGTTAAAATAGCTGTTAGTTCCTGTAGTGAGTGTCCATGCCCTCTCCCAGCTTTGTTGGTATGTGTGGTGTCCTTTCAACATGTTTAATCCATCATAAACTGTTTTAGTTTTTAAATAGCTTTTTGAAGTTTTTTAAATTTTTTCAATGTTTATTGTTGAGAGAGAGAGAGAGAGAGAGAGAGTGGGGGATGAGCAGAGAGAGAGGAAGACACAAAATTTGAAGCAGTCTCCAGGCTCTGAGCTGTTAGCACAGACCCCGGTTCAGGACCCAAACTCATGGGTCAAGAGATCATGACCTGAGCTGAAGTTGGACGCTTAGCTGACTGAGCCACCCAGGTGCCCCTGTTTTATTTTATTTCCATACTGACAACCATATATAACCAATCTGGGAAGAGAGTTCCCATTAATGCACAAATTAATTAGCAAACCTTTTTCAACATGATGACAGGCCTCTAGTATTTTAATTTTGGTGTGACTCAGAATTCTGTATTCTGTTCCTAAAGCTACCACTTGGCCTTTTGGAGCTGGGGCTAATTAAACTATCATATATTTTTTTTTGTCAGTGGGAATTTAGGGAAGGTGTGTAACTTGAAAATAAACAATGTACCCCAAATTAGAGGTTGTCTTATGAAATTGTCCTTTGGGCAGTTAGGTTGGGTATAACCCACTTGTCATTTTATGCAGGTCTTTGACCTCAGGAATTCTTCTTAAGTCATCTTCAGGCACTTTATTTCCTGATGATACTAAGTATAATCCTTTAACACAATAATGGTTCACTGAATTTGACAGGAATATTTCATTACCTGACCTACTTTTGGATTGCTTGAATACCATTGTGCCACCTTATTTCAATAACAAAGGTATTTGATACTTTTTATATGTATATAAAATCACATATCATATATATAAATAAAATAAAATCACCTAAAGACTCCTTCTGTGCCAAGTACTGGGTCTTAATTCTACCTCTACCTTTCCATAAGAGCTTCCATAACTAAATACCCTACGTTGGTAGTGCCCAATTATCTATGGTCCACTTGCTAGACTGCATATCATGATATTTTATCTAGTCGAAAAAAACCTTGTCACTATTTTAACACTTTTCTGAGGATATATGTCTACACCACTCAATACTGGGACGCTCAGCTGTACCTATGATATAAGTTTACAATTTACCCCCACCTTCCTTCACCAGAAGTTGACCAACTATAGGGCTTATTTTTACTGATTTCTAAGAAAAGCATGACCTTCAATCCAGGGACTCTCATAAGTAATCAACAAACTTGTTTTTCCTTGGCTATGAGGGAAAAATGTGGTTCAAACTATGTAGTAATATGAGCAAGAAGGTCTTGGAATCTCCATCATTGAAGCATCCTTTATAAAGGACATGAACATTTTTTGTCAGATGATCTTGGATCCTGAACTGCTGCCTGTTTTCTTGTTCTCAGGGTTTTCTGATGTTCTTTTATGTTAAATTAGTTTCTTTGTGTGCCTGATAACAGCTACCAATTCTTTCAAAACAACTGTTTTGAGTCGCTACAATAGGCATATTTCAAATCCAAAATTCAATCTTTACTGAGGTATAGCTTTCAATTTCTGCCAAAGGCTCCATTCTTTACTCTTTTTAATTGCAAAAACTTTTAAAATGTGTTGAGTTGTTTGGATTACGAGATCCTATAAGCAATGTTTGAGCCATGATCCTTTACAATCTTTTAATAGATATTTATTTTCAGGCCCCATTCAAATGCAAGCGTCAGGACTTTTTGCATAGAGTACAGCATTATCACTAAATGAGAGATGTGATTCACCAGAACACAAATTGTCCCGTTAGTTTTTGTCTGTACTTATTGTTGTAAAAAGGAAGGACTAAGCTAGGTTAAATTATTTATATGGCTATTAGAAAATTCAATTAAAAATAAAAGAAAATTGACAGTGTTGCTATTAAGAACAGGTGGCATATCATCAATGGTTGAGTGGTTGAAACAAACTTCAACTCTAGTCATAAGATTTGCTTCATATATCCTACCCTGGTAGGATCAATTTCTCATATTTGGAGAGATACCCCAAGCTCATTATATTTGTCCAACATTTCAGAGTCTGCTGGATCTGAAATTTTGTCTACTTAAATCAACCAGTCTTTATTTGTCACATGAGTGATGTCACTACTGTACTACTGTCCTATTTTCCCTACATGAGGATGAATTATTGTTATATTTTAAAATCAATGCCTCAATTGATTCAAACGACTTTAAAGTCTAATAGCTGATGTACCACTTTATGAGAGTATGCCAGTGAATTAAATGTTCCTTTGGGGAAAATGTGAAAGTGTACTGAAGTCCACTCCACATAAATGTGGGTAATGTTTTACTATATTAGAAAAAAAGAATGGGTAAGAAGGGCTTACTCACATCTATTATAACATACCAATAATACCTGTCTTGTTGCATTTCTTGTTACATGGGTTTTACCTTATCTGTTCCAGATGAATCTCTCAGGGAAATTGTTTTGTTTGATCCCAAAAGCCTTACTATCTGTCTCCATGAACCAACTGCCTTATGTATCTACAGGATGGAGTTGTTAAAAAGTTAGTTAGTGGAAATCAATACTCCCACTTCAATCTCTTTTTTAATCAGAGGAATAATCTCTTGTTGCCTTCCCAGAATTCTGTATCAGTTAATATTTATTAGAGAAGATAGCCAGGGAAATACCAAATGTTTCAAATGTCCAATATTAATCAGGTCAAGGGTAAATTTGGCTCACCTCCAATTTAAAAATGGTACATTTGGATCTCTGCATTTGCACATAATATGATCTCAATTATACTCTAATGTAATGGTGACACAACACAAAATAAATATATTCTATCATATGCTTCAGTTTTCCACCAGAGAATAGCTGTACTGTCCACATATTACCTTTGGGCCTTTTCTCTCTATTCCCAGTGGGTTCTTCACATTAAATGCCTATACCTGGTCATCTCCACAAGTTTTGCATATTCCTCATAAACATTTTTCATATGCCATTGTCTAAGACCTTGGCTCCTCCTCTCAGGTTTTCTTCTAGAAGATCCTTTTCAGTTAATCATTCTCAGATGGTTTTCTATTTAAACAAGGGGAGGGGAGGAATTTAGTCCCTCATCAACCATTTTGGTTAATCTGTGATTCTCATAACAAAATTTTAAACCAGGGTAGGATATATGAAGCAAATCTTATGACTAGAGTTGAAGTTTGTTTCAACCACTCAACCATTGATGATATGCCACCTGTTCTTAATAGCAACACTGTCAATTTTCTTTTATTTTTAATTGAATTTTCTAATAGCCATATAAATAATTTAACCTAGCTTAGTCCTTCCTTTTTTTCTTTATTTTCATTTTAATGTTCCCCCTGTTAAGAAGGAGATTGTTGAAGTGCGGATAGTACCAGTTTTTATTGATCATCTAACACGTGTATGCTGGCTACCCCTGTGTATTTTCTTGCCACTCCCAAAGCCAGGATACATAAAATAACAGAGGCTTGGGCATGCATGATTTGTATCAAAAGTACCAAATTAGGAACCATTCCTTATTGTGACCTTGTTGGTGTAGTTCTGTCTCTGTCCTTAACATTCCTATTGTTATGGGAAAAGCATGTTATTTATTTTTTTCAGTTGGAGAGGGAATAGAGAAGTTTCACTCTCCCAGGCTAAATTTGCTAGATTCCCACCTCCACCCACTGCGACTAGTTAATTGTAATACGATCTAGGAGTGTCTACTTACAAAAGTTTGTAGCCACATTGGAAATACGACAATTCCTTTCATTTAGAAAGAATCTAAGAAAAGTGATGTACTCTATTGATCATTTACTGAGAATTCACACTAGCAATAATGCACTGATCTTCTAGTACTTCTCTTTAAATTGTTCCAACTCTTTAACAGAATACAAACTATTTTGTTTCCCGGGTTATGGTCCCTATCTACCTGTAGAGTCTTTCGGGTTATGAAGAGCTGTGACTTTTCATTTGAATAAATATCATCTCTGCTCAAGTAGCAACAACAAAAGCATCAGAAGTCTTTCCAGTACATGGGAGAAGCAGTCCTATTTATTTTCCTTTGTTTTAGTTTCTATCTTTATTCTACTTCATCCGTTTTTTGTTTTTGTTTACCAGCACTGTCCCAATAGTTAGGAATAGTTTAGTTATTTTCCACTTTATTTGGTGCTCCTTATTTCATATTTTAACCAATTCCTAGGTCTATGTCATGCAATTTTAATTAAGACTTGTCCAAGTAATCTGTTGTATTTCTGTTGTATTTCCTCACATCTAAAGCTATGCAGGGATGCACAAAGATATTCTGGAATCAAAATATCATGTTGTTTTTCCTCCCCCTCCCCTACATTTTTAACACAAAGTGCATCAATAATTTTGATTCATAGGTCTAGGGAAACTTCCCACTGTTGTAACCAATATACATCACCACAAAATATTAAATTGCAAAAATAAAGGAATAAATGAAAGAAGATAAGAATGAGACAGAGAGGGAAAAAAAGGGGGCGGGGCGAGACAGAGAAAGGGAAGAATGAAAAGAAAGGGGAAAAATCCCCAATTTTACACCTCATGGAGCTTCCTTGATCATTTACTGAGAATTCACACTAGCAACACTAGGTAACAATCAGACGTAGCTCCCTAAGATCCCCATTTGCTGCACTGGAATACATTTTGGATTTAGAATATGAGATCCAAATTAGTGAGAAAGGAAAGTCACTTAGGACAAAGATTCTTTAGACTTTTTTGTACCTCACTAGTCAATAGTCTCATTTATTTGCTATTTATTCCCAGTACTAATGGCCTTTTATTTTCTTTTTGTAGTCAACTATTCTAATGCTTTTTAAATTTTTTTTAATGTTTTGTATTTATTTTTGAGAGACAGAGACAGAGTGAACAGGGGAGGGTCAGAGAGAGAGGGAGATACAGAATCTGAAGCAGGCTCCAGGCTCTGAGCTAGCTGTGAGCACAGAGCCCAACGCCGGGCTGGAACCCATGAACCATGAGATCATGACCTGAACTGAGCTGGACGCTTAACCGACTGAGCCACCCAGGCACCCCTCTAATGCTTTTTATAAAGATACTTTTATTTGTTCTTTAAACATTGCTTAGGAGTATTTTTAGTTTCACTGCACTGTGTAACAGATCCCACAATTTTTACTTGCTTTTAGACTTAAATGAATTTTAAAATATCTGCCTATATTGTGTATGAATATCAATGGTGTTCAACCATATGCTTCATTAAATCGTCCTTATCCATTGCCCTTGGGATGGGCAACTAGATTTTCTCTCATGCCTCCCTACCGCAATCTATAGTAATATATATACTTATTAATATGTGTGAGAATTTCTCTGGGTAAGTTCCAAAAAATAAGACTCCTGGATCATAGTGTTCACATGCTTAATTTGACCAAATACTGCCAGATGGCTTTCCAAAATGACTGCATTATCCTTCTTCATTGCCAACAGTGCATGGAGCTTCTACATGCCATACCTGACAATACATGGCACTTTCCAACCCCATAACTTTGCCAATCTGAAAAATGCAAAGTATAGAGCAACATTGTTTAAAACAACACTAATTAATGCAATGTATTTAAGCTCTATTTTTGTTTTACATCTCACCTTTATTCTTTTATGAATTAGGGTTATTTTTCTTATTATTCTCTTTTGGTTCCTCCTTTTCCTTCTATAAGGTTTAGAAGTTTTTATATAATCTAGATATTAGCCCTCATTGGTTTTTAGGTATTGCAAATATCATCTCTAAATATACCATTTGTCCATTAACTCTATCTTGCCATCATTAAATAGAAATCCTTAACTTTAATTTAACTGTCTATAAATTTTATTCTTCATGGTTTGTGCCCTCAGGGCCTTGTTTAAGAAATCACATTTCAAAAGAGTTTAGCTTGGATGTGTGCAATTTATCAGATAAATTTTAGAGCAATTTTACAGAGTTCTTATTTCCAGCTGGAATTTGGATTGAAATTGCATTGAATTTACAAATTTATCTTAGAGAATTTAATAAATTTATGTTAAGTCATCCAAACCAATAAAATGGGAAATACTTTCAAGTTTTCTCCATTACTTTATGTAAGTTCATTTCTTTTAGGAGAGAGCATGAGCAAGGGAGAGATGGAGCGAGGAGACAGAATCCCAAGCAGGCTCCCTGCTGTCAGTGCAGAGTAGGACACGGGTTCACTCTCATGAATCATGAGATCCTGACCTGACCTGAAACCACGTGTCTGGACGCTTACCCAACTGTCACCCGGGTACCCCTGTGTAACTCTTAATATAATTATAACATTTATAGTACTTAGTACACTGTATATGTGCTAACTTATAAAAAAACAATTCAGTATAGATGGACTTCTATAAAACTAGTGCTCACTCTTCACAAAAATCAATGTCAACATAAAAATAAGGCTGAAACAGTGTTCTAGATTTAAGGAAAGCTAAAGATCCTCGAACACGTAACACAATTCATGTTCATTTCTTGTATCGCAGATTTTTTAAATCTCCTTTGAGAATAACTGAGGAAATGTTACTATTGATTTTCTATTAGAGAACAATTAATGTTTAATGATTAATATTGTGTTAACCACGAGGGTATTTACATTTCTCTCAGTTTGACTAAAGTTTGTATGGAGGCTTCTTCCTGCCTCTGGGCCTCTGACCTACCTCAGTTGCCCTAAGAAGATCCCCTCCTCTCTTTCTTTAGAGGATTTACTTTAGAAAACTTGTAATTGCAAATTCTTTTTCTGCTTCTTTGAGATGTAAATCTTTTAAAGCCTCTTGTCAGTTTTATAAAGGAAGACGGTCTTTCTCAAGGACCTTGGGGCCATCCCTTTGAAATGTAATCAAGGAAGGGAGAGACCCTATCTCCCAGTCTCTGCGGGAGAGTAGGCCCCTAACTGTGGTGGGTGTCTTGCTTCAAGCTATAAAACTGTGTCCTGTCACGAAGATAAGAGAGTTTACTTTTCCTTTTGGTAAGACCAGTTAGCAAACAGAGAAGGCCTCCCTTAGCTCTTAAAAACTCCAGTCTCATTTTTATTTCAGTGGTCTCTCTCTACTATCGCAAAGACTTTGAATAATTTTTTTTCTTACCCTGTTTACTTTAGACTTGTGTAATTTTTGCTTTAGTAATATTAGCATTAAGTTTTCTGAGTGTGTTAATTGTATTATGACTAGGTAGGACAATGCCCTTCTTATTAAGAGATATTTTAAGTCTTTAGGGGCAAAATATTGAATAATGTACAACTATCTAATGGTTGTAATGTCAGTGTGTGTGTGTGTGTGTGTGTGTGTGTGTGTGTGTGTGTGTGTGTACGTACATGTAAGACCCAAAACCAGAAACAGGAAAAGGGAGGGAGGGAGAGAATTAGAGAGGGAAAGAATGATAAAAGGAGAGAGAGAGAAGGAGGAGTGGGAAAAGGATAAAGAGAGGTTATTTAATAAATAGAAGGCGAAATAGTGTAGACACAGGCGTTATGAGACAGTGTGTATAATCCATTACCATATCTGCTATAGTGACTCTTCAGACATAGTCCTCTTCATCCCTTATTAATATATATTTTCTTATATAGGAAAAGCTTTGATTCTACTTAGGAGTGCACATTGTTTTCTGATAGAAAAAAATAAATTGATGAAACATACATCTAAGTATTGTAGTATATAATTATGTTACCTTTAATCTATGCCTTGGGATAGTTAATTAACATTTGAAATATATTAGTAAAATCAGCATAACAGACTTGTTTTCTAAGCACATCAAATATCATTATTGAAATCTGTACCACAGTGGGGCACCTGTGGCTCAGTTGGTTAAGCGTCAGCTTCGGCTCAGGTCATGATCTGGTGTTTCATGGTTTCGAGCCCCGTGTCGGGCTCTGTGCTGACAGCTAGCTCAGAGCCTGGAGCCTGCTTCAGATTCTGTGTCTCCCTCTCTCTCTGACCCTCCCCTGCTCATGCTGTCTCTCTCTGTCTCTCAAAAATAAATAAAAGACATTTTAAAAAAATTTAAAAAAGAAATCTGTACCATAGTGTATGCCAATACCTTGAGCTATTAGAAATAAGTTTTCACTGTTGAAATAAATGATTCAAGATAGTGGTTGGAATTCACTGGTCTTGTTTTGAAGAGTATCAGTTTTGTAGGGCTCATTCTTGTTACATGAATGAGCTAAAAGAAACCAGAAAACAAAGCATTCTAATATTTCTTTAGCAGGAATCATTCTCCAAATCCTGTTAGTACTGGCTTCCCCCCTACTTCACAAAGGACACACTCTCCTGACCTGATTCTGGGTAAAGTGTTGGCCTTTCAGTAAACACTAAAACAGGTGTAATGTACTAATGGCAGAATTTGGTCTAAGACTTGCTTTTATTATCACATTCTGCATGTTAGTGAAATTGGGAAATACCTCTGTACAGCCTATCACTACAAGAGACTAGTATTTACCAAAAGAACTTGACACTTGTCAACTACCACTAGGTTGACTTTGTTTCACAACAACAGTAGTTCATAACATTGTTGTGAGAATTGAAACATAATAAATGTATGTTGCTCATAATAGTACCTATTATATTTTAAAAATTCAATAAACTTCAGGTATTAGTTTATGCTCACATTAAAGATATTTGCTACTTCATATGAAAATTCTTGATATTTATGAAAATATTCAGTCCTGTCACCAAAACGAACTTTTTAGTAATACACTTTTTCAGTCAGCATTACTGCAGGAAACAGAATTCTCCCAGATGGACCAACAGAAGGGGCCTCTTACAGATTTATGGACAGGGTTAAAAGAAGACTAACGATATCATGAAGTATCCAAAGAAAAGCAATGATGAGATGCTATTCTACATCCAAGTCAATAGTGTTGAGAGGAGAAAACAGTGTTACAAGAATGTGCTAAGAAGTAGACATGGGTCATAAGGGAGCTCTATCGGGATTTACCCAAGAGAGACAGAAATGCTGATGCATAGGAGCACATGTACCCCAATGTTCATAGCAGCAATGTCAACAATAGCCAAAACATGGAAGGAGCCTAAATGTCCATCACCTGACGAATGGATCAAGAAGATGTGGTATATATTCACGATTC
>NC_043703.1:41944999-42068513 GCF_006229205.1 Suricata suricatta
ATGACATATGGCCCTTTGTAGGAAAGTGGATGGACCTTGAGGGTGTCATGCTGAGTGAAGTAAGCCAGGCAGAGAAGGACAGAAACCATATGTTTGCACTCATAGGTCTAACAGGAAAACAGGAGAGACCTAATGGAGAACCAGGGGGAGCGGAGGAGGGAGAGAGAGTTGGGGAGAGAGAGGGATGCAAAACTTGAGACTATTGAATGCTGAGAATGAACTGAGGGCTGAGGGGGAAGGGAGAGGGAAGAAAAGAGGTGGTGGTAATGGTGGAGGGCACTTAAGGGGAAGAGCACTGGGTGTTGTATGGAAAACAATTTGACAATAAAATATTATGGAAAAAAAAAAGAAGTAGACATGGAAGAGCTATGTTTCTGGTAGCAAAAAACTACTACTGGAGATTCTGTGCAAAAATAGAGAGTAGGAAAGAAATGGCTGACTTCCTGCCCCCCTTGCCCTCTGGTCTCCTGTCAATAACTTCCATATTCTAAATGCAACAGGACGGCAAAGGGCAATGGAGCGATCACATAGCCCACAGAGCTCCTTCCCCAGGACTTAACCAGCAAGGCAATAAAAGATGGGGAATCTGTGTATAATGCAACTGAAAGATAAGCAGCCCACATACTTTTATTGTCATGTGCAATTTACATGGAGAAGGGTGAAAAATTCTAAATAGATGGCAAACTATATGAGCTATTCTCTAAAATTTTTGTTTGTTTAACAGTAACACAAATAATTTAAAACCAAAATGACTGGCAAGTAATGTTTTGTGACATAAAGATTAGATTGAGCCTCAACCCAAACTGTTAACGCACCTCACATATTTGTAAATAATGTTTTCATGCATCACGGCTCTAAATTTCAATGACTATATAAGTATCTTCACTGATGTGGACCTTTTTTTTCTTTGATATCTCACTTGACAATGTCTGGTACTTTTCTGTCTAAAACAAGTGAGTTCTCATTTGACAGGTGATAAAATAAATGCTTCATTTGCCATGACATTAAAATAAGAAAAGTTTTTTGTTGTTATTTTCTGTCACTGTTTCTGTATCGGGCCTTTTTCTCCCTTTCATCCCAGTTAATATGCTGTGGGATGTAATAGATTTTATGGTTCTATTGTCCTAAAATTTAACGTATAGCAATTAATATTTTATATAGATTTGTATTGGTTACAGAGAAATAAGAGGAGGTGCATTTAGGGGAGGCACATTAGCCATAGATAAAGAGAGCATCCCACCAAATGGCATATCTGATATCTTTTCTGCACTGGGTCTTGCTAACTATATTTTTAGAGGGTGTTTTAAACACGATAGTGGAATGTACCAGTTTGAGTATGATTGAATGTTATAAAGGGCAAGGAGAAAAACATTTTAACATTTGAGGGATATAAATGCAGTTTTTCACTATAGAGAAGAAAATAAAATATAGGCATTTAGCAAATAAGATTTCTATCCCTTAAATTATTTTTAAATATTATTAATAAATTATTTTTATTAATAAAATTATTAATTATAATATTTTATTTGAATGATAAAGGATTGGAAATTTTACCTTATTGGACGATGTGTATTTTTGAATTCTTTTAAATATATTCAACTTTGTACTGAGATGTCATTAAATAATTCTAAACCAGTTTGGTCCTTTCTGGTCTTGTTTTTAAGATTTGCTAGGAATCACAATAGCAGTGTTTAGTCTATAGCCACTCATTCTCTACTTTTGAGGCCAAATGCTTCTGACTCTTCTGAATGCTCTATTTGATGCTCAGTGAATGAAGGTTTTCCAGGACGGTTGGTGGGAACAGGCACAATTTTCACTATTATGTGAATACTGAGTACTGTCTTCTCTAATATACTCTGTACGTTATTTCCATGCATCAGGTCGTTAGTACATTACCCATGTGTTCTGGACACTATTCTGCTGCATATTTGGAAAGGACCCTTGTAGATTTCCAGAACTCCATCTGCATGTAAGTCTCTCCTCTCTGGTACATTGTTCAGTGAAGTCCTATCACTTCACTGTCCTTCACCATTCAGGTGGTCTTCTCAGCTAAGGGAGCTCAATGGACTTCATCTGAATTATCCATCCCTACACCACAGCTTGCAAGCTCTCTTGAGGTGGTAAGTTTTGGCAATAGAAGGACTCATATTATTTGTTTTCTGTCTGTCAGAGATCATTGTCCTTCATGGTCTCATGTTCAGTGTCTTGAAAAATGTTGGTTCGTGTATTTTGTCTAATTTATTGTCTCACATGGATTTATTTTTCATATCATTTTGGTCAGAAGCAGAAGTCTCTAAATAGCATTATTAAAATCTGTATTTTTAATTGCTTCCTACTAAAATATAGAAATACAAGTGATTTTTTTTGTAGATTGGCCTTACATCCTGTGATCTTCCTGAATTCATATATCTAAGTTCTAATAGTTGCCTCTGATTTTAAGGGAAAATGTTCTTTATTTCATTATTAATTTATAAATTTATTATAAATAAAATGGTGGCTGTTGTATTTTCACAAATGCTCTTTCCCAGATTAAGTTATAGTCTATCCTTAGTTTTCTGAAAGTTTAATTTATATCATTAACAGGTGGTATTATATTGAGAATTTCTCTGAATATTTAAGAAGATCATAAGGTCTTTGTTCTTTATTGTGTTTAATCTATCATTATAAGTTACATTAATTGATTTTCAAATATTAAACAAATCTCACATTTCTAGAGGGCATCCCCTTTTTCCAAATGGTATTCTTCCTTCTAAAAAGGATTCAGCTTTCCACTATTTTGTAGCAAGTTGTTACACAGATGTTCAGGAGAGGTATAGATCAGTTATTTACTCTTCCCTTCTTTGTAATGTTTATAATTTTGCCAGCCTCATGGGTCAAAATGGAAAGTGTTTCCATTAATACATTTTATAATAAGGATTGCATAGTGAAAAGTTATTTCATTTCCCATAATTTTACATGTCTTTTGATTCACTTGTCAATGGCAAATTATAACACTTGCTAAATTCCTCCTGTTATTGTTGTTATATAAAGTCCCTTCATTAGGAAATGGAGTAAATATAATTTTTATATATCACTGCTCTTTTATGAATTTTTTCTTGCATTCATGGTAATGGTAATGGATTTTCCTGAATTATTTTTATATAAAACTCATTTGTAATTATATATATTTGGTTATATAAATAATTTTTTAATATTAAGGAATAAATAGTGAGAATGGCATGAAGAAAAGACAATTTGCTAAAGCAGCATAAAACAATAGACACTTGGGAAACACTCCATTAGTACACTGAATTCTCATACTAACTTTACAAATTAATCATAAACATGCTCATTTTATTGATGAGGAAATGAGGAATAGAAAGGATAAATAACGTGCTCAACTTCATAAAGCAAGCAAGTGACAAACGTAGGATATATATGTAGTTCCTCCTCTATTTTTTTAAATGTTTTATTTATTTTTGAGAGAGAGAGAGAGAGAGAGCGTGAGCAAGGGAGGGTCAGAGAGAGAGAGGGAGACACAGAATCCAAAGACAGAGTCTATGCTCTGAGCTAGCTGTAAGTACAGAGCCCAATGAGGGGCTCAAACCCATGAATTGTGAGATCATGACATGAGCTGAAATCGGATGCTTAACTGACTGAGCCACCCAGGCGCCCCTCCTCTTCTCTTTAGAGCTTAACCTGTTAACCGATGCTCTATTTATTCCTAAATGGTTTTGCTGGAAATTTTTTCCTCTTAAGAAATAATAAATATATAAATATAAAAATTTATATACTAATATAGAAAGGTAGCTTTATAATAGCATTTGACTAGGTATTCGCAGAACTGATGTATTAATGTCACCTAGACAAAACTGAAGACTTTATTGTTCTTAAGTTGTACTGAATCATGTGTAATGGCAAAATGCTTATATCTATTTGGAGATCATGAAAATATATTTAGATAGCAATCTGTACTTAAAATTATGTCAGTAGTCTCTTCTTGTGGCCACATGGTTGATGGATGGACACATACATATGCTTTCTAAAACATCAGCTTGAGAAATGTTGAACGAAACTCCCAAAAAATGCTAATACAGGAATATATTAAAAAGCATATCTTTTTCTAGCATTCCATTTATTTCAGAGGTTTATGATATATATGTCCTTATCTCTTGATAAGTAATATAAATTATTACTTGATAATTATCAATTATCTCTTGATAATCAAGAGATAAGGACATATATTACTGTAGCATTCTGCAGGATTCCCACAGTGGCCTACATAAAGGCTTACTCAGGAGGCAATCTGTCTCATGCCTGGTCTGCTGGTGATTAGTCCTTCAGATAGTTGGTCTTGAGCTTCCAAGACTTCCTCAGATTGTGGCAGAAAAGGCTACCTGTAAGGCAATTTCTAGTCCTAATAGGGGTCTGGGCAGTTGGGTTTTAATTCTTGGTGATGCTTATCAGGAAAAATTGGAAACATCAATTTGGAGGAAACCAAAAACAACTGAAAATTTGGAAAGAGACTAAAATAATATGGACAAGGTAACAGTACCTAGTCTAATTTATAGGACAATATAAAAATCTTCCTCTCCTATTAGATTATGCATGGTTTTCTACTGAAACATGCAAATTCTCTCTACAGTCATTACCCCACATTTTCATTAAAAAAGTAACTTCAAAAATGCATTTTTGATCCTAAAATAAAATTTATCATATCAGATTTGGCATGATTATTTACATAGGTGTAACAAGAATGGTATTACCACATTAGCCATTTCCAGTTTTCTGTTCTGGAAGTTTTCATAAGAAATCTCAGATTGGACTTTTAAAAAGCCTCCTGTGGCTAGGAAAACAATCCAAGTGCTCACCATGACATTTCACCTATATTACCTATAAATATGGATGAATTCCTCTCTTCTAGACGTCCTCAAAATATCTTAAGATTCCTTGGTTTACTGGGAAGTGGCCTTCTCTATCTCTAAGACTCAGAACACATAAATCCATGAGTACTTTAAGTCAGATACCAGGCCAATTTTCCCCAAAGGGCTTTGTAAGCACTGACTACATGATGTTAAGCTTAGCTCCTTAAAAGTGGCTAATTATATCTAGTATAGCATCATTCTCAAATATGACATTCCAGTTAGGGCTTTAGATACATATATGATATTTCTAATCAAGTCCTAGTAATAGGAAGGACAGACTAAGACTGAACCTATGAAAACAAGTGTATTGCTATGTAAAAAAAAATCTTAGTAAGAGTTTCCAAATCCTGCAGGTATAAGGCAAGGAGGAAAACATATGATTTAAACAATGTTTAACTTCTTTCTACTAAATTATTATAAATTTTAGATAGCTTAAGAAACAAATAGAAATTACCTCCTTTTATATTCAAAAATATAACATTAAAAGATCAATAATATTTCAAACAAAACCCATCAAAATTCATTCAGTCTTATGTAATTACTTCTTGTTCTGTTTCATCTTGGCTTAGCAGTCTCATGAACCCATTTGCTTCTAGGTTACTGTTCTGGAAAACCTAAATCAGTCCACTAATATGGTCTTAAAATTGCTTAAGTGATTCCTTAACATATAGATGATGCATAGATGCCCATTCCCAAAATTATACAGCATAATACTTTTGACCAAGACATACACTCATGCCTGTGATTGATTGGAAGGGCTTTCAGAAGAATGTCAGAGAAAAACAGTGGTAAACATTCAGAAGCATTTACTGCTAACACATCTGTAATGTTTGTCAAATGGTTTTATTGATCTTGGCTGGATTCCTTATATGTTGGAGTGTGGATCGTTGGCTATCAGCCTTGCTAGGCTTCCTAGCCTAAGGCATGCCTGAATATGTGATGAGAGATGATAGACAAGTAGAGTAGAGCCAAGTCAGCCAATCTTCAGAGCAGAGGCTTCCAAGTTAGGTAAGTGATAGAGAAAGTTTATTACACGAGGATGGGTGATGACTTAGAGCCATCAGTGAGATCAATCTATCACAAATAACATTAAGTTATTCAATAAATACATGTATAAATATATGTTTAACAAATGAGTGAAATTTATTCTTTATTGACTTGTGTAGAAACTATGGAATGCTCATATTCTTCCCTATACTCTTTGTTAAGAATTTATAGATTACCAAAAGCTGTTCAATGTACTCTGGGGGCTAAAACTGAATAATATCTTTCCTCAAGAAGCATATAATCTTTAGGGGTTGCAAATACCTAGAACACATGGCAACCCATTGTATGAGTGGCATAAAAATACCGCGGGAGTTCAGAGAATGGAATAATCGTTGCTCACTACCAGGGGAAGGAGATTGCAGAATGCTTCTTTGCAGGTGACATGTTAGCTGAAGCTTGACAGATAAATAGGATTTCAATAGGTAGAAATGACAAGGCTTAGCTATTGCAGAAAAAAATTGAGTGAATAAGTGAAGGCAATAAACTATGAAGGCAAGTTTTGGAGAAAATCAATGACTATAGAGAACTTTAGATGTAGGTGCAAGAGTTAAATTAGGTCTGTACCAACTTTATATAAACCCTGGATTTTTTTTTCATGAAGTTGCCATCATTTTTTCAGGCTTGCTATATTTTTTCTCATGAAATTTGAGGAGAAATGAAAACACAAATATAGTTATGTTAAAATTCTAACTGCTTAAATTTGTGGAAATTGTTGAGTTTGTAATGCTTATTTTCCCCAAGTTTACATTTTATTTTAAATGTCAAATACATCGTATGTCATATCTGCATGAATATTTAAAATTAGTACATGACCTCAAATTTGCATTGCCAAGAAAGACTTAATCATTGGCATTCAAACCACTTAAAAATTGTGATTTCTGAAAAGGCAGAAAATAGATCACAAAATATGAAAAGCATAGTTCTATATTTTCATTTCAAAGGAGTTGTCAACTTTGGGGTAGAATTCCAGAAAAGACCAACCTAATGACCCTTCTGAGGACAACTCAAGAATTAAGAGAATGATGCTAATGAAAAGTAGGAGGACTTTGGAAAGAAAATATGTTCTTGGCTTTGAGGCACAAAGATGCAAAGGAATGCCTTGTATAACACTCTTTAAAGACCCTAATAATCAGCCAGGTTTTAATTATTCTTACCCTATCAGTTTAAAATACAATTCTCTTAAAGTTTAGTACTTTTGTAGGCCCTCAGCTTGTGGTCTGTTTTTATTTTCCTTGTTATCATTACATTTACTTTTTCTTTATTTTCAGAAAGAAATCAAATCTATTGACGAAGGGCAGATCTCAAAAATGTGTCAGAAAACCCAAAATTGGCATTTAAAAATTAAGTTTAGGACTTTACATATCATTTATGAGACAGCATTTTCTAGTTCTGTTCTATTCTATGAACACATGGATTGAATGTTTATTATTGAAATATTATATTAAACAGGTACATTCCTTTATTCTTTCATGAGAAGGGGAGAGTGCTTACGGTAAAATAAACATTCGGTATGGCTGGCATACAATAATTATATAATCAACAAGGTAGTTGACCACTACATGAAACTTTAATTTCACAGCTAGAAAAGAGGCTTTGTTCAGAATTCAACAGTAAAGAAGTAATGAAAAGTATATTATTCGTCCAATGTTTTTTTCTTCACTAGAAGTTACTTTGATTTGATTGTAATATTTTTCTTCTTTTAAGTAGGAGAAATCTGTAATTTTACTTTCCTTTTCAGTCACACAGAATATAGGCAGAGCTAAATAAAAGAATGTAGTATTGGTTTTATTTACCACAGTTACTCCACAAGTGCCCTTTGCTAGTGATCTTCTGGCCATGGAAGTCTGAATCATCCTTGATGATAATTATTTTTCCTGCAAATTTATATGCATGAAAGCAACATTGGAGCAACAATGGAAAACTAATTTTCTATGAAAGATAGAAATTATTTATCTGCTCTGAAGTGGAATCAAATACATTTTCAAAATCATGGGGCTAAAATTGAATCCAAACTCTAACAAGATTGTCTTTATTTATCTATTTGAATATGATCTGATTTTTAAAAAGTATGTAAGGGAATTAAAAGATGTAATAAAAGAAAAAATTGGCATCCTACATAGTTTAATCATATTACAGAAATTGCAGATAACACATATTAATGGGATTTTTCTTTAGATTATAAGACAATTTAAAAGATTCTAAGCAGAATTGGATTAGTCATAACTGAAAGGTTACAGACATAGAAATTCACTGGGAGATGTCCCAGGACAAACTACTGCTGTGTCCTTCATTCAGCAAAACCAAAAAGAAAAAGGAAATGTACTTTACATGTAATTAGGTAGTCGGTTTTCCTGTAGTCCAGCCTTAAATCTAAACTATGTTAACTTCATTACAGTTTCAAATTAAAATTATAATTACATTATCAAATACTATTTTACCAGTGAAACCTGCAAAGGAGACAGATTTTAAGAGAAATATGAGAAGAAATAAAAAATGCTAAATATTATTTAAACTATAAAAGTAAAGCATGAGTATACAATTTCTAATTTTATTTGTTACCTTTTATTTCAGATTTTATATTTCTCTTAAATGGATGACCGCTAGAATTAGAATGGCATAGGCCTTTCTGAAACACGTAAATGAAGTGGCATGTTAATTTTACCACCAAGCAGATTCCAGGATACATGGTATAACTAATACTTTAAAATGACATTTAAATAGAAGATACTATAAGAAGTATATTTATTTGCTTGATTTTTCTTCACAGATGAGAATACAAGTTTTGCATTTGAATCTGATATGTATGCATGACACAAGTTGTCCTGCAAAAGTGTTTGTCCAGGGCAATAGTTTGAAAAGTGGGTCCCGTCATCATAGCTCCCCTGGAAACTTGTCAGAAATACAAATTCTCAATTCCCATCCAGGACCTACTGACTCAGAAATGCTGGAAGTGGAAGCCCAGAAATCTGTGTTGTAACAAGCCTTACACGGTAAAGTTTGAGAACCAGGTTTTTAAGAAAAACTAGGATCCTTCCCTTCCCTTCCTTTCCTTCCTCTTCCCTTTCTTTCCCTTCCATTCCCTTTCCTTTCCTTTTCTTGTCTTTTCTTTTTGTTTTTTTCCACAAGTTCTGTCTTTAATAACCATCACCCATCTAGCCCATTCCCCACCCACCTCCATCAACACTCAGTTTGTTCTCATTAAAAGTCCCTTGTGGTTTGAAGGGAAACTAGTATTTCTTTCACTGTCTGACTCTGTGCTGCATACCATAAATCCATTACAATGGGTACCAGAGCAATCTTCAAAACATATATTGCTACCCCAATTTTAGAAGTAAAAAACAGCATTTGTGGATGTTAAGTCATTTGTTTACTATTACTCCTACAGCAAATATGAAGAATGCTTTGTTTATCATGAAATAGAATTTCCTTTCTGTACATCGTACTTTTCCAAGCCTGACTGCTAAGCTCAATTTGCCCATAAATATGTACTACCTGGTTTTAGTCACTGTGTTAGAGCCAGCGGCTACCATGGAGAATTGTGTAAGATCCACTAGGATGGAGTTCTGTTCTTTGTTTTCTGATTTTTCCAAGTCTTCTAAGTGATGCCTGGCATATACTAGGCACTCAACATACATTCGCACAATGAAAAGAATGGGGAAAAATGAGAAAGTACATTAGCAACCTCCTATGTATAATCCAAAATATTTCTTTATAACATATTTGCGGGATCATTATATACCTGCTTTGAAGAATGAAGTGACTAATATTAAAATGGGTAAGTGATGCCTACACACACACAGTAATCAGCAGACATTGCATCTGACTGGTCTATGTGATCATACAACTCATTATTTTCTCTATCCTGTGATAGAGAATGCCAAATACCTACTCTAGATTAGGGAAATATTGGGTCATTCATACAGGCATGTAAGAAGTTCTTTTAATACTCACTTCAAAGACAAAGAATTTGAGGCATTGAAAGTTTTTTTTTTTTTTTACTTCAGCAAAAGAAAACAAATGAATAATTTGGAGCTCCTATGTTAACAGTTGGGTATTTGTGTAGTGCACATGGTACACAGTGAAACAAAGAAATCTTGTAAACCAGTTAAAGTGTAAAAAGACTCAACTTGTAATTGAGCTAGATTCTACAAAGTCTTATCTTCATACCAGTTTTACTTCAAATTATAAAGATTGTCCACCCTTACACAAAACAGAGCAAAATATTCAGTTGGAAATAGGGACAATTTTAAAAGAAACATTTCTTATTAGCTTTGAGTGATAAAGATTATATATAGGAATTTTCATACTTGAAATGACATTGAAAATATTAATTTAAGCACTGTTGAAGAGTATTCTTTATAGAAATACATAACTTTTATTATTTTAATATGTATTTAGATTCTTCAAGCTAAGATAGCTTTCAATATAACTATTTTATCTTTTTGTGAAAGTTATATTACATCTAGCAGAAAAATAATACATTGGATTACAACATTTGTAAAAGTTGATCTTCGTGACTGACTGTCTGATTTGTACCCCACAATAGCTATTTTTTCAATCTTTTAAGATAAATTCTTTTAGATGGCATTATTATAGGTATGCACTAGCAAAATCTATTCTAAAAGAAGAACAGAAAGCCTATGAACATATATATCAGTGTAACTAAACCTTGAATACAGAAACAGTAACTGCCATTCTAGGGATGCTGCTATAGGAATTTAAAAAATACTACTAATCCAAATTTACATTCACTTCTTTTCAGGTTTCTTCCTTCTTTCAAAGATGTGGCACTGAAGGGCAGCAAAGGTTCTGCTTTCTAGTCCTTCCTATTCCCGGGTGCTATAAGATAGATGTGGAATAAAGTGGGAGTAAAAATCAACTCCCTAATTTGCTATTTCATTATTAGTATAGCCACTTAGGGCAGTGTCTTAATTTGTGCTGTTTTTAACCCTCAAGAAATTTTGGCGATATCTGGAGACAATTTTAACAGTCACAAGTGGAGATGAGGTATTCCTGGGACCTTATGTGTGTTATCTGAGTCTACTGGGTAGAAGCCAGGGATTTAGTTAAACATCTTACGCATAGGACAGACCCTGCAACAAGGCATGATTGCCCAACGTGTTAATGTTGAGAAACCTTCATTTAGAATTAAAATTTCAGTCAATACATGTATAAAACTTAAATACTCAAATTCAATTAAATAATATAAGTATGTTTAGGTAAGCAGATCTTGAGAATAACTTGGGTGGCAGTATTATGATATAATAAGAAATAATGCATCAATATTATCAGGTACTCTCAAGCCCTGAAATCACAGAAAAATGTGTCACAGGGGAAAACTTAATAGCACTAATATAAAACTTCAGCATGAAGCTCTAGCCAGTGAAATTGTGTATAATGCCCCACTGGCAAGAAATGACTACTATAGAGAACAAAACATTATTTTAGCTCGGTGCTATGAAACAATGGATTTTTACATATGTGTCTCATTATAATACACCAAACATAACTTTACTTCTTCAATTTTTTTTATTTTTTAAATGATACAGAATGGAGCTGGCCCTGTCGAGAAGTAAATTCCTACCAGCTTCAGTTTGTGTTCATTTTTAATCAGTCCTTTATTTCATAGCATGTGCATATAACACAATATATTTACACGGTTCTTAAATGGAGAAAAATACCAGTATAATAGGTAGTTGTCTTAGTTCATATGTTGATAATTTTCCTAGGCAAGAGAGCCAGATCATTGAGAGTAGAGGGGAAACAAAATCAAAACACAAACCAGAGCTTTCCTACTAGCCCAGGTCGTAGGGAGTTTTTTCAACTGTGGTTAAGACCACTAAAACCAAGCACAAGCTCCCGAGTGAAGCATCTTCAGCCTTAACAGTCTCTGAGAGTATAGCCTACAGCTCTCTTCCTCCTAATGCCGATCCTACAGGCCAATAATTTCTCTTCCATCCTCACTGTCTCAGTATCTACCAGCAATGTAGTAACTACAGTGATGTAAGCATTTCCACCCCATTTTTGTTGTTGCTGTTTATTTTAAACATTCATTATGACAGTCTCCTCCCAAGCTCAATTGCCTGCTCAGACAGCCAAGCTCCAATAGTACAAACTATTGCTTTTGTTAATGCTTTACAGATATTTTAGGGTTGCATATATTGGATTACAGCTGAAATGGCTATATTGCCAAAAAAGCAATTCTCATTTTATGGATCAGTTTTGTGAATGCAATTAAATTAAGATGACTCTGGAGAGATGGATACATTCCATGTATCCTAATGAAATTATATTTGAGCCTGCTAGTCTTAGATGTACTTTCTTGACTGTGGTAAAATCATCAAGGAAATGGCACCCTGTTGACCTTCTGGAAGCCAGCCAATAGGTCTTAGTTTGGTGACATTGGCTTTCTTTATTCCATAAATCTTAACTTCCACTTACAAAAAAATGTGAACTTATGGAGATGGTAGGCTTCTCTATGGAAGCAATGAGCATCATTTTATAAATAGGTCACTTTGTTTCATATTGACCAATATATTTTACTGATTAAAAATATTGCTTATTTTTTTTACAAATTTAGCTATTATGAAATTACAGTTCTATTTGTTATTAGTATAAATATCATCCTCATTTTAAGTGAGAAATAACTATATCTAATGTGTGGACATGGTTGTGGCTACATACATGAAAACACATGAAAGTGAAAAAGGAATTGGCAAAAAAATAAAAGAAAAACACATGGGTGAAAAATTTTGCTGAAATAAACTAAACTATTTTTTATTTCACCTGAAGACAAAAAATATTTTTAGCCCTTGTCATTCCAGAGCCTATGTGCATCCTTAGCCCTTTTGCTGACTGAATCATATTTGTTTTATCTTGATATTCATAATTACCCCTAGGCTGTTGAAAGATAGTATACTCTGGTGGTTTTGTCTTTGAGGTGGGGGGATTGGGACAGAAAGAGCATGAGTGAGACAAGGGCAGAGGGAGAGAGAGAGAGAAAAAAAATCCTAACCAGGCTCCCTGCCCAGCACAGAGCTCTATGTGGGGCTCTGTTTCACAACCGGAAGATCATGACCTGAGTTGAAATCAAGAGTCAGACACTTAATTGACACACCACGTAGGTGTCCCAATATGATAATCTCAGGTTTTGTAACTTTAAAAATACAATATGGAAAACAGAAACAATTGCCTTTTCAGTGAACACAGAACCAGAAAAATGTCTTTTTAAGCAATGAAAAAATATGATTTGATAGTTTCTGCAAACTAACATTGTATTTGGTATATACGTAAAAACAACTTAAATAGTAACATGTTATATGTACTTAAATGTACTAGAATATTAGATGTTTTTCTCTTCTAATGTAGAAAATAATTCTGCAATAAAAAATATGTGCAGGCCTGTGTATGTGTGAATATGTATTAAAAATAATGCTTTCAGGAACACACCAGGATAACCCTATTGATCGCTGATAGTTGATATCTTTCTGATTATTCAGTGTTCATGCTATTCGAATTATTGCTGTACATTTTAAATATCACCTTATGTTAATGAAATAAGCAAGACAAATACTGCATGGTATAACTTATATGTGGAATCTAAAAAGGGGGGGGAAAAACAGAGAACTGGGGCATCTGGGTGGCTCAGTCAGTTAAGCGTCCAGCTTCGGCTCAGGTCATGATCTCATGGTTTGTGGGTTTGAGCCCCACATTGGGCTCTTTGCTGACAGCTACCTCAGAGCCTGGAACCTGTCTTCAGATTCTGTGTGTCTCCCTCTCTGACCCTCCTCTGCTCATGCTGTCTGTCTTTCTCTCTCTCAAAAATAAATATAAACATTAAAAAAAATTTTTTTAAAAAGAACAGAGAATAGTGAAGTGGTTTCCAGGAGCTGGGGGAGGGAGAAGTATGGTTGTAAAAAGGTTACAAACTTGTTATACCATGAAAAAGGTTTGAGGATGTAATGTACAACAGGGTGACCCTAGTTGATAACACTACTGTATAACTGAAATTTGCTGAGACAGTAGAACTTAAATGTTTTCACTGAGAAAAGAAAAAGAAAGGTAAATGTATGAGGTGATGGATATATTATTTAAATCAATGGAGGAATCTTTTTACCATGTATTTGCATATCAAATTATTAAATATTTTATAATTTTATTGGTTGATTATACCTCAGTGAAGCTGTGTAAAAATATTAAATATCACCCATATCTGGAAGTATATTTTATAGATTAGTATGCCCATAGATTTACTTTTTAAGCCTGAGTAAGTCATACTAAATATGTGAATTTAGGGACACCTGGGTTGGGAGGTATCTCAACTCACTGGCTGAGTGAAAGTTCCTGGCGAGGTTACTGCAAGTTTGCACACAGTCTCTTGCCCCCAGGCAGTGACCAAAACTTACCCTCTTGTAACTTTCATTTCTGCTTGGGCACCAAACCTTGGAGTGCTTTCCTGATTAGTGTCAGGAGCAGCCTGTCCCCCTGCCCTGTCCCTGAGGCATGATAGCACCTGGTCAGGGAAAAGATAAGTAAACTAGATACACCCTAATGTGACTAAGGTTTTCCTCCTAGCTGAGCAATTAACTGAAACTGATTACTTTCTGGGCCTGGACGCCTTTGTGAAAGTCACTTCTGCAATAAAATGTATCAATCGTCTTTGGGACTGTGAGAGCAGGCATTATGTCTCTGGGGGATCCTGTTTTTCTGGAAACTTTCTCTTAGAGCTATAAACAGCCTAATGACCCTTACTCATAAAAAACTGACCTTTTCTAAACAATGCTGTTTGGTTTATGGTTAAAGGTTGATTTCTTAGGGCTATACCTGAGGGTTTGTATATCTCAATCTTATGCATCCAATGGAAAAAATGTACACTTAAAAATACCTGCTCTTCCCATATGATAGCATGAGTGCCTGTAGCTAAGGTTTTTACAACCATTACTACTAAGATTAGAATTGTAACTTCTGCAGAACCCATGTTCTGGAAAAATGTACTGAAAAAGTTATCTATGAGATATCATTTACTAAACACACCTGCTCTTTCTGCTCCTTGTCCCTTTCACTATAAATAAAGCTTAAGAGAGAATCAGACAGAGCAGGGATGTCTGCCTGCTGATAAGAAAGAAACTTGAGGTTCTCTCCCTTTTGCCAACACCGTCAATCCTTCAGGGACCACTGGACCTGCTGGAGCTGGAATTCGGCACGCCTGGGTGGCTCAGACTTTGTTTCCACTTAGGTCGTGATCTTAGCAGTTGTCATGAGCCCCACGTTGGGCTTCCCTGACAGCATGGAGCCTGCTTGGAATTCTCTCTCTCCCTCTATCTCTGCTCCGTCCCTGCTCATTCATTCTCTCTCTCTCTCTCTCTCTCTCTCTCTCTCTCTCTCTCTCTCAAGATAAATAAATAAAAAATGTGAAGGTAAAAGTTTACAAATAGATACTGGAGGGAATGCAAGTCATGCTGTTCTAAAATATGGGTGTTAGCTAAAACATGAGACAAAACCTTTCTGAGTATTTTGCATCAGGCCATCATCTAGTAACAGAAAACAGATTTACTTTCCTCCCTCAAACAATTAGAAAATAAACAAACAAAATGAAGTAAAAGTTGTCACATATTGAAAACAGCAAAGGACTGGGAGCCTGGAGGGAAGGAGAACAAATGGAGTAAGCTCTAAACCTGCATCAGCTTACTGCCTACAGACAGTTTTCCAGGTCACCACAAAGGGAGAAAAAAGACCAAGCGAAATCTGCAGTAAGGAGACAGAGACCAGAGTTCATGAGGTGAAGGCCGTCGAGTTTGTGGGGAAGAGTACTGGAGAGGAGGTAGCGACACTAAAAATAAATAAATAAATAAATAAATAAATAAATAAATAAATAAATAATAACATGTAGCTTCAGAGATCTTCAGAGGGTCCCTTGAATCTTTGGCTGTGTTCCAGTATGAGCATGCATGAGAGGAAACTTATCTGAAGTCAGAAAATAACCATCAGAAAGCAGTAATATAAAGGCACCTAGACGGCTTGGTCCATTGAGCATCAGACTCTTGATTTCAGCTTACATCACAATCCCAGGGGTGTGGGATTGACCCCATGTTGCGCTCTGTGCTGAGTGTGGAACTAGTTTAAGATTCTCTCTCTTCCTCTGCCCCTCTCCCCCACTCTACACTCTCTATCTCTAAACAAATAAAAATAGAAAAGAAAATAAAGGAAAAGAAGAGAGAGAAAAGAAAAGAAAAGAATAGAAAAGAAAAGAAACAAGAAAAAGAAAAGAAAGCAGTTGTCTAAATGGTTTACAGAATTCAAACAAAGCAGCCCTTGGCCCATGTTCCCGTAGGTTGGAATGAAGAAGTCCCTCAATGTGTAGGACATTGGGAAGAATTCTGATAAGAGCACTGCCACAGTAGTTTGACTAAACTAGAACTGGAGTAGACTTCTCGGAGGCTTGTCTAACAACGTTTGTAAGTGAGGTTCTAATGGGTCAAGTTGATTCCAAGAAACTTAACTGTGTGCCTACTTGAAGTCAACACTTTGTTAAAAAATACAATGAAATAAAGTATCTTAAACTTAAATTAATATCTCACATGCAATAAAAAATTGTCTAACATTTGGGGTGCCTGGGTGGATCAGTTGGTTAAGCATCTGACTTCAGCTCAGGTCATAATCTCACAATTTGGGGTTTGAACCCTGTATGGGGCTCTGTGCTGATAGCTCAGAGCCTGGAGATTCTGTGTCTTCCTCTCTCTCTGCCTCCCCCCCCCCCACTTGGACTCTGTTTCTCTTAAAAAATAAATAAATATAAAAAACGTTCAGGACATTCAAGAAATCAGGAAAATATAATCCACAGACAGGAGAAAAATCACTATATACAAAAAAATGGAATTAAAGACAACATTGAGAGAGAATTATCTTCTCGATTGTTTCCTTACATTCTGCAGGTCTTATAAGATGCACTGATTGCTTTTTGTTCTTTACTATGTTTTTAGTGATGCTTGTAAAGATAACAGCTTTCATGATAGAGACATTTTCTGTCTTCTGAGTAAATGGTAGGTTTTCTTACAGCCTGGAAAGACAGAGATGGAATCTCCACAGAGATGCAAAGCACCACCATTCTCAATGCCCAAACTATTTAAGACAAGTCTTCCCTTAGAGTAAAGGGAAGGAATATGTACATCCACCTGAGCAGAGACTCAGGTTCCCTACTTCAGGGCTCCTCTTCTGTAATAGAAAACATACTGTGTTCTGAGGTCACCCAATCCTGTTTGCACCACCTGTAGGCACTGGGGCTTCAAGAACCCATGTGAAAATGCTGATACTCTAGTCGATGGCACCGTTGTGAGTACCCAACTGTCCACTGTTTGCGCCTCGGGAGTATCACGTCTTCTGCAATCATCTATCAAACTGTGACAGACCAACTTATTAGCTTCCAAATGTGGTAAAACCTTATTCCTTTCACAGTTTTGAACACAGGTATATTAAAACACCCATATAAAAATGTTCTATATGGGGGCGCCTGGGTGGCTCAGTCAGTTAAGTGTCTGACTTTGGCTCAGGTCACGATCTCACAGTCTGTGGGTTCAAGTCCCACATCGGGCTCTGTGCAGCTTAGAGCCTGGAGCCTGCTTCAGATTCTGTGTCTCCCTCTCTCTCTGCTCCTTCCCCATTTGCGCTCTGTCCCTCTCTCTCTCTCAAATAAAGACATAATTTTTTTTAAATGCTCAATATGGCCAAGAGAGTAAAGGAACACAAAAGCAATATGAGAACAAAAAATAGGAGATACAAGGATCAACATCACACACTAGTAAGACTAGTAGAGTTAAAAAAAATCAGTATCTGATCTGAAACATACTTTGGATGAGATTAGCAGTGAATAAGATACTGGTGAAGAAAAGTTCAATAAACTAAAGATATAGTAAAGGGCAGCTATCCAAAATGAAGCACAGAGGGAAAAAATACTGATGAAAAATGAACAAAGCATAAATGGGGGAAAATGTCAAGTTGTCCAATATATGTGACATTGAAGCCCCTTAAAGAAAGAGGGGAGAAGGAAACAATATATGTAAATTTAACAAATGATATGGCCAACTATTCTCTAAATTTAAAGAAAATAATGATCTTGCAGATCCCAGAAGATCACTGAAGAATAAAAGAGAAATAAATCACAAAGCACACCATAATCAAATTACTAAAAAACAGTAAAAGATAAAATCTTAAGGGAAAGATAAACAATAAAAAGATAAAGATAAAATCTTAAGGAAATCATGGACAGTGGGAAAGATAAACCAAAATACAGACCAAGGAATATATGAATAAAAAAATAAAATCTAATCTCATCAGGAAATTGGCAGATAAAAAGACTAGGAAATGATATTTTTGGAGGACTGAAAAAGAAAGTCAATTTATAATTTTATATTCAGTATAATATCTTTCAAAAACCAAAACTGAGATTTTTTTTTTTGCTATGAGATATACATTATCAAAAAATACACAAAAATGTTAAAGAGATATTTTAGGCATTAGAGAAAATATGATATGGAAATGTAAATCAATATAAAGAATGATGTAGGCCTGGAAGGGTAGACACAGTTAGGGATAATGCATATTTTTCTCATATCTTAATTTCTTTAAAAGATAGGGATTGCCTAAAATAGTAATAATATCATATTACAAATTTATAATATAAATAAAAGTAGTGAATGTTATAACCATTACAAAATAGAGAGCAGGGAAAAATGGAAGCTTGCAGTTATAAGATTATAGAAATATATATGAAGGGTATAGTATTATTTGAAGGTAGACGGTGGCATGCTAAAAACATAAATGGCAAATCCTAAGGCAGCAACTAAAAAAATAGGAGAACTGAAATAAAAGTTAAAAAACTGTCATGAGCAAATTAAAAAAAAACATGATTGCAATGATGAAAGTAAAATACTGAAAAGTATTCTAATAGTAAAAATAATAATAATAATTTAACATTAACAGTAGAAAAAATGAGAAAGGGATTGAGAACACTTGAGACAAAACAATTACTAGGGGGTAGATTTAAACCAGCATTAAAGATTTTGGTAATTGAATTAGATATAAACAACTTGAAGTTTCAATAAACACGTAAATTATCAAATTTCACTCATACATAAAATTTAAGAACTAAAACAGATGAACCTGGGAGGAAAAGAGAGAGGCAGACTATAAGAGACTTTTAACTATAGAGAACAGAGGGTTGCTGGAGGGGAGGTAGGCAGGAGATGGGCTAAATGGATGACGGGTATTAGGAGGGCCCTTGGGATGAGCACTGGGTGCTGTATGGAAGAGACAAAGCACTGAATTCTACACCTGAAGCTAGTATTACACTGTATGTTAACTGACCAGAATTTAAATCAAAACCTGAAACTACAATGAATAATTAAATAAACAAAACAAAAAATTCAAATTAAAAACTACAACCAGATACATGAAAATCATTTTAAATATAAAGACAAAATTCAGAGAATAACAAAAGGATGGAAAAATACTATTAACATATGCACAAAAAAGCTGTAGCAGCCATTCTAATGTCAGAGAAAATAGGCTTCGGAACAATGAATACTGCCAAGGACGAGGAGGTATATTTCATAATAATAAAGGAATCAAAATATCAGGAAGATATAACAATCCTAAAGGTGTATTTGCACCCAATAATGGAGCTTTAGAATAAGTGAAACAATGATAGAAATACAAGGAGAAATATATAAATCCACAATTACTGTAGGAGATTTTAACACTCCTCTCTGAATAATTGATGAAAAAAGAGAGAAAAAATAAGTGGGGCTCTGAAAACCTGGAACAACACCAATAAAAAACTGGTCTTTGTAGATACTGAACACTCTACTCAACAATAACAAAATACACATTTTTTAAATGTACATAGAATATTCACCAAGGTAGAATATATTCTGGGTGATAAAACACAGCTCAGTAAATACAAGGTTATTGGAATCATACATATTATCTTCTATGACCAAAAAGAAACTGAGCTGCAAATCAAAAACAGACACATATATGGAAAATATCAAATATTCAGGAATTAAACAACCCAATGTAAATAACCCATACTTTAGGGAAGCAATCACAAGAAAGTATATGTATTACATGTTTTTATATATTTTCCCATTTAATGTGAATGCATGGAAATTAATCACAACATAAAATTTATGGGATGCTACTAAACTAGTGCTTAGAAAGAAAAAGAAGAAATTGCTCAAATCAATCAACTAAGTGCTTTCAGCTTTTCATAATTCATTTAAATAGATTTTTAAAAAGTAAAACACTTCTGGCCAGACTGGCTAGTTTAAAAAAAAAGGTGAGAAAATACACAGTAACAACATCAGGAATATTAAAGGCCACAAGTGGCAAATCCTGTAAATTTTAAAAGGATATTTTGGAATATCATAAATAATTGTATTCCATTAAATTTGGTCAACTAGATCGAAGGAATATATTTCTTAAAAAATAGAAACTATCAAAACATTTAAGAAAATACAGTTCACTCAAAGCATTCTCTCTATATATTTTTAATAAACAGAAATTATCATTAAAATAATACTTCTGACAAAGAAAAACCTCCAGAGAAAGACAGCTTCAGGAGTAAATTTTACCAAATTGAGGAGGACAGAAATCATATGAATCTCAAAATGTTTATAGAAGAGAAGAGGAAACATTTTTATCTCATTTCATAGCCCAGAATACCCTGAAACCAAAACCAGACAAAGGCATTATATGAAAAGAAAACCATAACTATAAATGCAAAACTCCTTAACAAAATCTTAGCAAACAAAACCTAAATATGTATTAAAGGACCATCCATTTATGATCAAGTGGGTTTTATCTGAGAAATGTAGTTTGTTGACATTTGAATATCTACCAATGCAACTCACTGTAATAATAGACTATGAAATAAAATCGTATTATATGCAGGAAAAAGCCTTTGCAAAGTCAAACACACATTTGCTATAAGCACTCTCAGTAAACCAGGGATTTAAAGGGACTCACTCAACTGATAAAGGTTCTTTCTGAAAAATCTCCAGATAACATCACAGCAAGGATCTCAGGGCCAGGGTCTCCACCACTTCTATTCAACATTTTACTGGAAGCTTTAGCCAGTGCAGCAGGACCACAAAAAGAAATAAAAGCATCCAGTTAGAAAAATAAAAGGGAGAAATAAAACTATCTTTATGTATTGACAATATGATACAATATGATTTCCTATGTAGAAAAATCCTGAGAAATCTTCAAAATAGCTACTAGAATTAGCAGGTGAATAAGGTTATTGGACACAAGGTTAATACAGAGTTTCTGTATGCTATCATGAACAATTACAAATTGAGGTTAAAACTATCACTTATAGATGCATCAAAATACTTAGGAAAGGTTTTAAAAATACATGCAAAAGAGTACAAAGGAAACACCAAAACATTAAAGAGAAATAGTAAAGACGGCATCTTATTGAAGAGAGTGACCCTGTTTAGAGATTGGAAAACTCAATATGGTTAAAATGTCAATTCTCCCCTGATATAAAAAGCCAATGCAATTACATTCAAAACCTAAGTAATCTTATTCTGTAGATCTTAAGAAGATCATTTTAATAAAACTTCAAAAAATAATGAAAACACTATTTCAAAGGAATAACAAATTTGGAAATTTAAAATATTTGATAATAATATTTTCTATAAAGCTACTGAAATCAAGGTAGTGTGGTTTTGGCATAAGGGCAGACAGTAACAGGAACAGGATATAAAATTTAGAAATAGAACCAGAAGTATATATTTACTTGTATACAAGGTACTTTAATGGGGAATAAATAGTCTTCTCAACAAACCAATTGAATGAAATCACACTCACACATAAAAAAGAAAAAAAATAAAAAGAACTCAAATATCACCTTTCAAAACCCATAATCAAAAGCAAATTTGAAAACTATCACAGACCAGAGGAGCCTGTAGAGGTGTGACAAATAAATTCAGTATGATGACCCGGTGCTATGGGCTGAATTGTATACCCCAATTTCATACATTGAAACCCTAACCTCCAAAATGCCTGTATCTGGGGATAGGACCTTGAAAAGATATTTAAAATTAAGGGAGGTTATAAGAGTGGGGTCAAGTCCATCAAGATTAGTGGCCTTAACAAGGGAAAGAGATAGATGTCTTACTATCTCCATGCATACACAAAGAAGAGGTCATGTGCACACAGCAAGAAGTCAGGCATCTACTAGCCAAGAGAAGAGTTTTCAGGGTGAAACTTAATTGGCTGGCACCTTGATCTTGAATTTATCTCTTAAGGAAATGTGAGAAATAAATTCATGTTATTTAAGCCACCTCAGTTTATGTTATTTTCTATGGCTGCGCGAGACTAATATACCTCTATTGGATCCTTGAACAACAACAACAAAAGAATATTAATGAAAGAACTCATGAAGTTGATAAAGATGTTCTGTATCATGATTTCTCTGGTGGTTTTATGATTTTATATATTTGTCAGAACTCACCAAACTGTTCCCTTCAACTTGAGAAGATACTCTAACTTATACCTCAATAGAATGGATTTAAAAATTTAAATATCCTACTGTTTAAAGGACACGAACTGTTTTAAGATGCTGAAATTCTAGACTTTCAGGATACCAAAACTCAAATGATGTAATGCTAAGGAATTAGATTATAATTAACTTTAAATAGATTCCCTAATTTTGGAACTAATACTTAGATTGACTATATATATATTGTTTCCTCATTGCTCAGCTAGCCCTATGGAAACAAGTCAAGGGTCATATTTCTCTGCTTGTTTTACGATCAAAGAAGACAGATGTTGCAGGGGGACAACGCCAAGAATCCTATGGATTTGTTTGAGGATAGGAAGTTCATGTACTCATGCATCATTATCACAACTCAGATCAATGATTACCTTTGTTTCCCTGTGTTTTACCATGAAAAGGGGAAAAGGCTATAGACAAAGGCTGAATTCACATACTCATTATTGAAGATACAAATTTCTTGTGCCCATGTTATTTTCATTCAGCACAAATTCAGAGACAAATACATTAACATTTGCATGGTTAAGTGGACACAGGTTAAAGGATACTGAACTTGACCTTGTTCAATAAATCAATACTAACTAATGGGATACATTGTAAATTCGTAGGTTTTCAGAAAAACACTTCCTTCAAAAAAGTAGTAAAGAGATGTGTGACTGCATTTTTATTCAACAAAATATCACAGAGGGTCTTGCAAAAACCACTTATTAAGCCACAAGACTGAAATAAGTGCATCCAAAAGAAAGTTTTACTTTGTGTTTGGATTTTGCTGTTCATCAAGAGATCAATAGCTTAATAAGTTGTGAAGTATACATATCAAAGAAAAACTATATATAGAATCAGTGGAAATTCAAAAAACATAATGTATATGTAAGTGAAAAATCAGTACGTGATTCTATGTTTAAGTAGTTCAAAACAAGAGAAAACTAATATACTGTCTACACGTGGTACATACGTAAGGGATAAATACATAATAAAACAAATGAGTGATAAGCCTGACATGTGAGTGAGGAATGAACTGGGCACGTGACGTGAATACAAGGGAGGGTCACCTGGCAGATTTCAGGTTCTATTTCTTGTTTCATTCCCACAAATTCTGTCTCTTTTCTACTTGTTTATGGTGAGGTAATTTCATCAAGTGCTGGAAGAGGAAGTCTGCATATTTTTTTCCTAATCTTCATCTTCATGTAGTTTTTTTATTAATGATATTTTCCAGAGGCCATATTTAGAAAAGTTTCCAATTTCAACATGACTAATTCTATCGTATGTATCTTTATTATTTTTGAAAATTGTATCTGTTAAGTATAGAGATTTGAGCTCTGACTCAGCTGAGTTCTCCTTCCTTTCTTCCACCCTCCTTCCTTCCTTCCTTCTTTCCTTCCTGCACTCTACCTTATGAGAACAATTGCAATGCACCGTAGAAGATTCCCTTCTTATTTCTAGTGAACTATAGTATGTATATACTCCTTGAAGTCATCAATTCTCTTAAACTAGCCAGGATGAAAATGTTTTCCTCTATTTTTTCTCATTAATATTTTTTTCTATAATTCAGATAGAGAATTTTGGAAGCTCCTTTCTTTTCTTATTGTCATCTTTTCTCCCCATTTCAAAGGCCACAAGGTAGCTACAATAAGGTGATAATGGTTACATTAAAAAATAAATGCTGAAAACACACTGAATGCAAATAACCTATTAAAAGTCTATTTCTAGGGTAGTAAATGACACAATATTCAACCTATGTCTAAAGCAAACTACTAATAATGTGAAAACAAATCCTACATGTGACAACCAGATTGGAATCCTTTCCAGCTAGAATTCTCATGGAGCAATGATTTTGGAGTTCTACTTCAAAAAAGTTCTGCTTCAGTCAGTACTTAGGTCATTCCAAGGAACTCCAGGGTCATTGCCATTCAATACTTTTGATGCCACTGGCAGGAAGTACTCAACAGAGAGCCAAAACACCTGTTCTCCTGAAGCTTCCTAGTATTTTCCAGCAAAGCAACAGTGGTTCTTTCTGTTTCCTGTGCAAGTTGGGAAAGGAGCCCCCAAAAAGAAGTGGGAAGTTACTGAAGACTAGCTTCCTTCCCTGGGCCAGCTGGATCTGAATGTAAAGATTAGTAGAGGAAATTTAGTTGAAAGAAAGTTCAACTTTTTTCGTCTTGACTGTTTTGATCAATGTGTTTTTAATTTTTAATCTGACTTGCTCTATTAAATAGCTCTGTACATCAATCAAAATCAGAAAGAGAAGCTCACCATACTGACTCTGATTCTGGAATGATTTGTTGTCACCCCTCAATGTTTATATCACAAGAATAAAATTTCCAAGATATTTCCACGTTGCTAAATATTATATATATATTTTCTAACTCCTTAGAAATTCTTATTTCTCTCTTCAGGATCCACTGCTAATTCTCTATAGCGTGTCCCTCTTTGCTGGGATCAATTAACGCATTGAGAACAGTATTTCAGGGATAGACTACAGAGCTCTCTTGTGTGTGCAAAACAAAGAAACCAGAACACTCTTAAAAGAAAGGATTTTCCTCAGTGTCTTAGGACCCACAAATAACCTTGAAGACCAGAAAGTTCAGTTTGTTCTATAATAGCTTTTGAATTGCTGAAAATGTAATATAAAAACGTGGGTAAACATTGCCACCCAGTGTTCAATTTGAGGTATCGTAAAGATTACACATCAGATAGCAGTGATTTTTGTGTTATCCATTGAGTTCAAGGTTAAGTCTTCAACTTAATCATTTATATCCTAAAAGATTCTCTTCCTTATTCAAGATCTGACTCTAACTCAAATTGTTGACTTGTTTATTTCAATCCAATATTCTTTTCAACATTTCAATGGCCCTATCTCAGTAGCAAGAATATATTTACTGTTCTGTTCAAAATTTCAAGTTTTAAGTAGAACAGTGGAAAACAAAATGTGTGCCTGCATATACATCAGTGCACATTTATCCTAGAATATTATATGTTGCTTCATCTAGAAGATATATAATCATAAAATTTATTTTTAAAGGACAAAACCATTTTTTTTAGTTTCCACAGCTTAGTATGCATCTATACTCAAGAATTTTGAAATTGGGGGGCCTCAGTTGGTTGAGCATCCAACTTCAGCTCAGGTCATGATCTCATAGTCCATGAGTTCGAGCCCCATGTGGTGCTCTGTGCTGACAGCTCAGAGCCTGGAGCCTGCTTCAGATTCTGCATCTCCCTCTCTCTCTGCCCCTCCTACACTCACTCTCTGTCTCTATCTCTCTCTCTCTCAACATAAATAAACATTAAAAAAAAGAATTTTGAAATCGAACTAAGATGCATCCATGTTTATTATCTATGTATACAGTGATATAAGAAAACGCACACATGTGTAGACATGTGTACACACACATACACACACACATACTTTCTCAATGGGAGTTTCAGACAAACTTAACTCATTTCAAATTCTGAAGTTTTATCCAAACTTGCTGACCTCATAATAAATTCACACAGCTAAAGAAGTTACACTAAAAATATATATTATTTATGACAATTCTTTTTAATCAGTTTCTTTTGCCTGAAATTATATTCTAATTTTAATGCTATGTTGTAGGTGTCTATAAAAAGGAGATATGAGTGAAGCGGAGCTGGCAAGGAGACAACGGAAGTTTGAAATATTTAGAGAGAAACATGAGAGAGATATAAGAGAAGGCACGTGTCCTTTGTAGAAAAGACTGGTGCAAGGAGGAAGGGCAAAACTATTTCTGCAATTTTTTAGGTTGCCTAAAGTCCAAGTAGAAATCCCCTGTTCATTTTCATCTTTTTAAAACCTAATTAAATCTCAGTAAAATTCAACACCATACCTCCCGCATGCTCTACTTTTTTTTTTTTTAAGGAACAGTTGAGAAGTAGGGGGGGAGGGATCCTCCTACAACTTTTTATTTCTAGGTAGACACACTCATTTAATAAACAGTTTTAAGTCCTATTTTTGTAATAGAAGGCATGAAAATCAGTACAAGAGAAAATTCTAAGAACTAAGGCTGAGACTGTGCCTTGTTATCGAACAGAAAGGAATAGAATATTTGGAGAAAATAGAACCCTGTAGAGATTTATGAGGAAAAGCAGGTTGAGTAAAGATAAACCAGGAAAAGAAATAGTGTCACTAGTGTCATTGGAAACAAAGATCACTGACGCCCATAATTTAGCTACTTAGAATGTAGCTATACAGAGAACTCAGTGTCACAGGGAGGCGGGAAAAAAAAATAGGCAATATTGTGAGCAGGAGAGACTATTATAAATCCTCAGCCAAAGAGTTTAGAAAATAGAAACACTCTTGAGCAGTATTCTTTTCAATACCAGAGAGTTAAATTTTTAACTATGGCTTTTCTATTTTGCTTCTATTTAGTTCTCTGAGTTTAAATAAAGGCTACATTTTTGAGCTCTTAGTAGACAAGAGCTAAGGCGTAGTATTTTAGTTTTCCTTTTATATATTGTATTATCCATGGGCTATGAATTAACATTGCTTTATAGCTAATGGCTTATGAGTCTATAATTACCTCTTATCTATGTGAAAGGTCAATGTTACATAGCATGTAACTTCGGCAGAACTTTCATCCATTCCTCAGTAATTTCACATCAGCTTGACATCTTCTCTAAAGGTTGGGAGAGGGAAAGCAAAGAGCTATTTGCATGATTTTAAGACAAATTCATGCAGAGGAGGCTAAAGTTATCAATTCAAATAATATTTTCAAAACCAGATCTCAATTAGACTCATTTTTCTTGTTTTGCTTTAGGAAGAATTACCAACACTAAATGTTGAGAATATATTTTTATACAGCCACCGAAAATTTAAAACAATATTAGTATTTGATAAGTATTTCTCTAGAATCTTCAAAAATAAAAGTAGGTATTGATTGAATTTGCTTCATTATCATTAAAGTAAAAACAAATTCATAGTAAACATGAACAAGGCTGTATATTTGATGGACATCTGAAAAATCAGACTCATATACTTATCAGCTATAGCTTTTTTATTTAGAAAATAAATATATATGCATAGATAAGTATGAAGATTTTTATCCTGTAAATTAAACAATTTCAATTTTTTCTATCATTTCTATGAGGAGACAAGAAGCTTTGTGAACTCAATGGTAAAGCAAGAAACAAAAATAGAATTTTCTATTGCATTCCTTCTCTAGAGCAATGTTGCCCATATTTAATTTTTTTTTTATTTCCCACCTCCTCATACCAGATATTGGGCCAGAAATGTTATCCTACAAGGCTGGATCCTAGTGGGAAGGGATTACTCACCCAAAAAATCAGCCTAAAAATAAGTAACCCAGAAGGAAATTCCCAAAATGAATTTTGATCCTTTTTCCAAAGAGAAGGAGAGATCCTTGAGAGATCCCAGAACCCATCACTTGGGAGGTTGAAAATTAGTTGCAAGGGACTGCGGTAGTTTCCCCAGAATTAAAGGTGAGGAGTGGGAAGATAGTATGGATCTGAGATAATATTTTTTCTTTCTCTCTTTCATTTTTCTTCTCTTTCTTTTTCTTCTTTGGGGTGTGTGTGGGGGGGGGAAAGTCCCTTCTCTATCTTTTCATGGTGCAAACTAAACATTTTTATTAAGAATATAAATAGATTCCGCTCTGCACTTAGAGCTGAAAGAGAAAACAAGCTTTCAAGATTCTTTCCCTTTCTCCCTTTTTCCCTTCTTCCAATACATTAAAACAGAAGTTGAAAAAATCTGACATATTTCTATAGCAGAAAATACTTGGAAGTTCCTTAGAAAAGAAACTTAAAAAGGTATAAAAATTAATTTAAAAAGTTGGTCCATGTTCTTGTGTTTTATAAAGCATGAGACAAGGAATTCAGAATGAGAAGGATAAGCTTCACATTGCTAAAAATCAGCCTTTTGAACTTGAAATATACAATTTTACAAAACATGCATAAGTTATCCCTTTATTGGAATCATTCATCTTTTCTCCCAATATCTATTGCAACTCACCTAAGGTTATCCCTTTCTTACCCATTTTTCATAGACTGTCAGCTATTTATACTGTGATCTACACAGTAACATAAAGGAGAAGGAAACTTCAGAAGGTTATGTCAACAACCCATAGAGAACCCAACGGTCTTCTCTAAGATCCATAGAAACCAATGCTATTCTTGCTGTTGACTTTGACATAAAGATGTGGAAACCACTTGTTTCCATGTGGAAAGGTCATCACTGTGGATTGAGTGTAGTACAGGGTTTTCTGAGTCTCTTGCAAGATATTCAATATTGTAATGTTAGCTGGGGGGAGAGGATCTACTCTTCTGCAGAAGAAACAGTTATTATCAAGCTGGGGAAGCTTAGCCTTGGTATCTCATGAACTCTAATATGTTAGTGTTGGATGTGATTAGTGCATAAACTGGTTCAAGTGCCTCCGCTCATATGTTGGGGTATTTCACATAGATGTAAATTCAGAAAACCTAACATGTTGGTCTTTGGTAGGACAAGTGCACATCTCACTGTAGATGTATGGTCCATGTGCATGCAAACTTGGTCCCACATTTCTATAACATTCTTCCCTGGACATAGGCAAATCTTACGTATTAGTGGTGATAAGGTGTTGTGGGCAGATGGGCCTTTGGGGAGACAATCCATACACACACACTCTACAGAGTGGATTCAGATTTAGCTTCACTTTTCGTGCTGAAATGAGAAGGTTATATAGTTAAGTATTTGCTTACCTAAGAACAACATTCCATAAAGAGTTTGGTGTAGAATACTAGATGTATGGGATATTTGGAGAGGTTATGTGAAACGTGGTTCCCTGGTCAAGTACACTTTCGAGAACTAGGATAAGCAAAGTTAAAGTGTTTTCTGTTTTTTGTTTGTTTATTTTTTACTGCAGGAATGCTCAGACCCCTTGATTTGTGGGTTGTGACTCTTTGTAAGTGGGATACAGGAGGCTTCACCTCCCAAGCGTATTTATTCCTGGCATCCTTTCTTGATAGACATCTTTCAGAGCCAGTGAAATGGAAACATTTAGAATCAATGATAGAGAACACTGGAAAGAATTTCTCTTGATGTTTTGTTATTAATGAAGCATTGCAGTACATTTACTGTAGAGTTTTCCTTTTGTTTTGTGTTAGAGGTCTATTAACTGACAGGCAAGATAATTTGAAAGGAAAATAAAAGAAGATTTAAGTAACCATAAAGCAACTCGTGACTGGTGTCTCTGAGAAGTATTCTGACTCATTCTGTTATTCACTGTTTTTCTTAAATGATTGTTATTTGATGCCACAAATACATGTAAAAATATATGTATTAATATATGAGTAGGCTGTTTAAGAACTGAATAGCACCACTTCTTCAAGTATGTATATTTTGAGGTATATTTTGCATTGTAACATTTTTGCACCTCGCATAATGGAATAATTCGCAATCATTCAAATGCATTTGATTTTCTTCATAGGTATTTTCTTATTGAACTATAAACACTGTATTCTATGGATGTTAATGAAACAAAAGCACATTAAAATCCTAATCCATGACAAGTCAATGCAAATCACAATTACTTGACTATTGTTTCTATTATTGAAAAACCTGGCAGTCTATTCTTCTCAAGCAGTCTGGCTCCAGCTTCTTACTGCAAAACACGTGGACTCCCTGGAGCTACAAGATAAAGGAAACATATTTGTGTTACTTCCAAATGATAAGAACACTGGGATCTCACATACATAAACTTGCCTAGTCCCCGTAGAAACGAGAGAGAAAAGTGAAAAGCGTAGTATTTATTTTAGAATGCACATAGTCTGTCTAATCCTAAAAACACAACTGGGGCACCACAGAACGTGGTACACAATTCATTGTCTACTAACTGTTAGAAAACAGATACTCACAACAGGAGATTTTTAGTTAGTATTAAAATGAATATTGAAAGAGCACCAATGACTAAGATCAGCACCCCCCCCCCCACACACACACCCGGAATTCTAAATTCTGAGTCTAAAACATAAAGTTGCTGCACATCTGAACACCTTCAAGCACTATGGAAGTCAAGGAAAAAAAACAAGATTAAATAGAAGGATATGATCGTAAACCAAATGCGTGGATCACTGGGAGGCATACTTTAAACAGGGACACGTGATTTTTCAGAATCATATTTCCAATTCTCGGTTAATATTGTTTACTACTTTTTTTCTGAGCATGATATTTCTGTAATTGAGACAAAAGGTTTATACTCTATCAATTCACTGATATGAAATATTTCAGATTATCCAAGAAATGCAATGAGTAAGTCTCTCAGAAGTATAAATTCCTTACAACTTTCTTTTGTGTTCTTGTATAATTAAAAAATATAGAACACATAAAGTAATTTTTGTATCACTAGAAACATAAATAGTTAACACTCTACTAGGGAGATTGTCAGAAATTTATTTAAAAAGAAAACTATTATCAAAATAGAAAAGGATATCACGGAGAATGTTTCTCACAGCTTTTCTCAGTAGAAAAAACTCAATATTGGACCTGTTAAATGATTAAAGTGAATTGCAGTTAGAAAGCATTTATATTAAAATCCACAATTAATTTAACCGCCAAGGGCAGAAATCTGCTGAATGCAGTATACTCTACAGAGGTGATTCATTTGAAAAACCAACAATTACTAAGCTATTTAATTTTTCTCTTACTTATTTCTAGCTATTACTTAAAGGCATTTTCATTTTGCAAAATCAGTGAAAGCCATTGTAACATATTTTTTTCCATGACTATACATTGCCTTTCAGGTTCTAGCTGGGTGAATTAGTAACCAATTTCTATTTTTTAATTTAATGCATCTTGTTGCTTACCATTTAGAAAGTTCTAGTTCCAGTTATTTTTATGGTTATTTAAATGCATTTAATTCCCATGATTTTGCTTTAAAAATATTTTCATGCAGTTATTTTGTCATTAAGTTTGAGTTAATAATGATGTTTTCCCAATCACATGAAATAACACACAGAATGCTTGTGGTACCTACTATCTAATAATCAGAAATAGATGCATGCATTTTAAGCTGTTAAGATTTAATATTAAGCAATATAAAATACAATCTTTCTAAACCACCCCTTAGTCCTTTAATGTAACCATTTTAGCAAATAGTCCTACCACCTGCACAAAATAAACAGCATATTAATTTACAATTCCAGGTAACTCCAACATGCTTATGAGGCCTACAGTTGTTGCATGGGGTAAAGTGTTACTATCCTTTCCAAATTTAGTAATAATATTTAAACACCAATGTCCTGGGTTGGGAGAGTTAAGACAATGACTAGAACTCACGTCAATGTGTCACACCTGATGATTACCCGTGATTGTCAGCAGGAAGTAGAGTAAGAGATGTGTGTCTGTGTCCAGTCACATACCTTTGAAGGGAATGCGCTACTGATGGGGGCCAGTTTCTGCTGACTTATGAAAGCTGAGTTTTAGCATTTCTTACCAACTCCACATATGGTACTTTACAACTGGCCATGGTAGGAGTATTTACACTGTAGGAATTGGCAAAGGGTATAGGTCTTTTTCCTATAGAGTCCATCTACCAGCGTACCACTGATTTGGGAGGTTGAAGAGTGCCAATAAAAACAGTAAGGTAAAAGAAACCAAAGACAAAATGAGGATAGTATAGACAAATGATTGTATTTTACCTTTCCACCTTTTAATTAGAATGCTGCATTTCTTTTATACTTGTGTACACTATTTTTAACAACCGAAATTAAAGATACCCCTCTTATTCTCTTAGTCATTGACTTGTGCTCTCTTCTTCCTAGCTTTGCTTTTGATATGAATTAAAGCAAATTTCATCTCCCTCTTTATTTCTTTCTGCATTTAGGCTTATCTGCAAAAAGAAAGAAAAAACTCCCTGAATAAGGAGGAAAAATAGTATAAAATGCTGGGGTGCCTGGGTGGCTCAGTCAGTTGAGCATGCAACTCTTGAATTAGGCTAAGGTCATACTCTCACAGTTTGTGGGTTTGAGCCCTGTCAGAGGGCATGGGGGGAGTTTGGGATTCTTCCTCTCTGCCTCTCTCCCTGTCTCTCACCTGCTTGGTTGCACTCACTCTCTCTCTCAAAATAAATAAATAAACTTTAAAAAAGTTAAAAATAGTATCAACTGCTTCACTGGGAGATACTTAAACCACTTTGTATCCTGCAGTTCCTAAAGGTAGCATGTGTTAATCATCTTCATAATCCAAATATGGCTTCCCAAGAGTCTGCCATAGGTAGATGCTCAGTGAGAATTCATTAACTGATTGAATTCAATGTTTAGTTTTATATCAATAGAATCGTGTTCTAAAGATGCTGAATCTACAAATTTTAGCCAATTTTGTGAAATATGAAATATATCAGACTTTCCCACCGGTTGATTTGAATTCTCAAATAGCTGGAGTATAAATACATTTGGCATTGATGCATTCTTCAAAACAGGTGGAGAAAGCCTGTTACCTCTCACAAGGAGGGATAAACAAGTACACTTGATTGAATACAATGTTAGAAGAAATATTTTTCATATGTTTAAAAGAGCTTTTTCCCCCTATTGATTCATATAAATGTTATTGGTTGAGGAGATTAGGGGAAAAAAAACCCACAATATTTCTGGAAGACCAACACCAAAGACACTGAAAGAAAGAAAAGGACTTCTTAGGAAAGGAAAGGAGGAGGAAGAATAAGTGAAGTTATTACTGCCATAAAATATTATTGTTTTTTTAATGAAATGGTAATTCCTTAACAATTTATTTGTTATTTATAAACACATAGTAAAAATATATTTTGGTGTAGAAAAGCGGCAACTTATGATCAATCACCCTACAAATACCTTCTCTGTCATTTCGGTGTCAACTACTGTGCTGAGTAAACTGAATATGAAAATAGTCTATGACTGAAATACATAGTTTTGACCTATTTAGAACTCAGATTCTAGGGAGAAAAGAATGCAAATAGTTGTACTAGTGTGTTTAATATTCTGAAGAAAAATGTCTTGAAGGATAAATAGGAGCTCACTAGGATATAAAAATGAAAAGAGAGTCTATTTTGATGGAGCAGCATTCAGCAAATCATGGCATTGTTAAAGTACAAGTCATATTTGTGGACCACTAAGAAATTTGAATGAAATACACAAGGGGAGATGTGAGATGGAGCAGAGGGCATTTTGTTATGCCAAGTGCTTGGGGTTTTGTGGATTCTGCCTCAGAAATTTATTCAATAAGCAGCAGAACATCTTCATAGGTTTTAAATGGGAGATGTGGTGGTGTAGACAGACATGACTTGTGTTTTTAACTATTCTGACTTAGATAGTTCAGGCAAGTAAGGAAGAGGAATAAGGACAGAGCCAAAAGACATTTTTTGGAGAGAGTTAAGAGACTTGACTATCAATTTCTTTAAGGACTGAAACAGTGAAATTATCAAGAATATATGGGAAATGGAGTGACTGGTTGAATGTTCATACAATTGATCCAAAAAGCTGATGAGGATAAGTTTGTTCTGAAAAAAACAGAGAGAAGTATTTAAATTCTTAAGGCTATGAGTTTCCCATCATGTCTCATATGTAAGATATATATAATAATAATTCCATCTCTTACAAGTTGTTGTAAGAATTAAAAGAGTAGATGCACATAAACTTCTTATCAGGCCTGACACCTATTTGGTGGCTGCTGTTACTATGTAGTTGTGAGTAGAGTGTTAACTACCGGGCAGTAGGCATTTCACTTTAAGACTACAATTTGAACTTTATTAGTTTTGTTTTAAGTCCTATGAAAGCTTTCTTCAAAGTGTTATGCAACCTGAGTAGTTGGAATAAGAGCTTCCAATATTCCATTTAAGTTTCAATTGATTCATAGTTCTTAAGCTTTGTGCCTTATTATTAGCATTATCCAGTTCCCATACTAAAGTCTTGTTCTTATTTTTTAAACTATGACTCTACTTCCTTTCTTAGAGTAATGTCACCTCGATCAAGAGCAGTCTTAGTCATTGTTGGTTTCATCACCAGTAATGTGGTATAATGCATAATGGTTTCCTCATTTTCTATTATACTGTTGAATCATAAGAATTGTATTTCAAGTTGAGGTTAATCATAATCATAGAACCCTAGTGTCTGATTTTAGTTAATAATTTATTCTTGTATTTCCTTTCTTTAATATATACATGACTCAAATTGCAGTCTATCTCTCTACCTCTATGCAATCTTTTTTAAAAAAAAATAAAAGCATGGCTATGCTATTTCTTCTACAAATTTCAGTTGAAGGAAAGTTATGCATCCATAGTGGCACACAAAAAGAAAATCAGATAAAGAAATAAAGGAGAAAAAGAGAAAGTTATTCTTTATTCAAAAATCCCAAGTAATAACTGTAGTACAAATGAAGGACTTATAAAACCACCATTTTACAACTCCCATTATAGTATTAAAGTTAGACCAAGATATTAATGGATGAGAAAACAACTGATTAAAATATTATTTCCAAAGTGTCATCGGAGAGATTCATTTATTAATTATAAAGAAGAAAGTTGCCTTTAAAGTGGAGAAATATGGCAGACATAATTTTAACAGAGGGTTCCTGTTAGCATCCCTAATAACAGGGTAAACTGATAGTATGTGCTTCCTGAGGTGGTGATATGATGGGATACACAAAACATTAACAAGGAAGTATTTTTCCAGATATTTTAAACCTGAATCTAATTATTAAGAAACAACTGGGTAAATGCATAGTGTGAGATATACCACAAGATAATGGGCTTTAACTTTTCAAGAATGTTTGTGACACGGAAAACTAAAATCAAAAGAAAAGAAAAAAAATGATGAGTAGTATGGGGAATAGACTTTTTCAGATTAAAAGAGACAAAATATTATAACTCTGTGTCTCAATTTTGTTTAATACAAGACAGGGAATTACAGTGTCAGTTCTTAAAAGTTATAGGTACTTTTAAAGATCATAAGTTGGAAGGTTGATTCATGACCATTTAACTTATTGTTATATGTCTTAACTTTTATATATGTAATATTTATTCTTTATTACTCCTACATAAAATGTGGTTTAACCTTTCAAGGTCTCTGTAATTTAATATACCATGTAGAATCTTATTGTTGACAAATTGATATCAATGTTTCTTTGTCTAGCAGTGTCCTCAGTACTTTATATGCATATACAATCCCACTTAATCTTCCAAATATTTTATATATTGGTAACTACCATTTTCTCCCTGTTATAGAAGAGTAAACTGTGTTACACAGAGGTTTAATAAACTGCACTAAGTCATACAGCTTAGTAATGAATCCAATAGTTTGACTAAAGAGACTTCCTTCTTAATCACTAAAGTTCCTAATTAAGTTTAAATCAAATATAACTTTTTAAATTGGCTCAAGTGCCCCTTCTGATATACAGCTAAGGAGGAATCCTGCCATGTGTCAAAGCCAAGGATACAACAGGGCCATATGACAGGGTTGAATTTTACCAGCAGGAGTGCTCAAACTCCCACAACGTCTCAGTTTCTATTTCTGTCTGTTAGTTTTCTCTCCTTTTAATTTTCCACGTGTTCTTCGCTATGCACCAATATTTTTTCCCACCATGAGGTATATTTTCCACTCACCTCTTCCCCAGGCACTGATGGTGCACATTTGAGCTAGATGGACATGAGTTTACAGAACTTACTCATTTCACAGAAACGTAAGGATTAACAATCTGAGTTCTGCTATGTTGGTCTGCTGAAAAAACTTGCCATAAACCACAGCTCTACTAGTACAGAGTACATGAGAAGAGCATCTTAGTGAAAGTTTCCATAGCTCTAATATCCATGATGAAGACTGGGTGAAAGGTCAACCAAAGAGGAATAATCCAGCATGGAAGGAGCATTTCTAGGGTCTAGAGTTGAGCGTGGTGATGAAAAGGGCTGATGGCAAAATAAGAAGCTAAAAGGAGAAGTCCATGAAATGGATCAGGTGGGGACAAAAGAGGAAGCAACAGGACTTCAGGTAGGAGAGTGGTGAATATTCTAATAAGAGCATGTAATGGCTTGGGTAAGCATGGTGTTAATGGGGGCAACAAAAATGCACCTGTTATAGATATTTAGGAGGTATACATGGTGGTATTTGACCCTGATCAGACATAGAGGTGGAAGGAGGGAGTATCTGAGGAAAAGACATTCAGAATAAAAAATCAATATTTTAGGTCCAGAAAGATGGGACTACAATGTTTCGTAATGTCAAGGCCACCTTACCATAACATGGGTTCTACATTGGGGCTCAAAAGTGAAGCTTTTGATGGGCCTTATCCTGTCATTTCATATTTCTTCTCTCTAGGGATCGTATAATAGGAATAGATGTCTGTTCAAATGCTTCAGAGATTCAGAGAGCTGAACTATCCCTATTCAAAGAAACAAAACAATATAAACCCAAACAATAACTAAAAAAGCTATAATTTTAAAATCCAAAAGCTCTTAGGAGAGTGTGAATAAATGACTAATTACAATTATTCCTCTCGAGAGCTGGAATCCTAGCCTTGAAATAAAATAAATGCTCTGGAAGGAAAAGAACAAATAATTTGGGATGTTGTTTCACTGTCAAAGGATTTTATGTTTTAAAATAATGCACTTATTTCTCTGAATAGTACATCTTTAATGGTAGCATTTCAGGAGACTGGGAAACAAGTAAGTGAAGATAGTTGTGAAGAGAGAAACTTGCCTAAAGTCACGTGAAACCTAATAGCACCATCATAGTGAAGGAAAAGTGCATACAGCTGTTGTGATTCTTCAGTGTCTTGTTATGTGTAAACCTCTCTTGTGAGATGAGAAAGCTTGAAGAAAAACCCAACTTCAGATATCTGCACAAAGTATATCTTTTAGGAGTAAATAAAGGGCCTCAGAGAATTTTTTTTCCATGATTCTGAGCTAAGATAGTATTTTAAATACAGTTTTATGAAGGAGAACATCTATTATAATCCCTAACATTGGATTTATTCATATAAACCTCAAGTGACCATAGTTTTGAACTTCTCTATTATAATTATAATATACCTATTACAACTATAATATACTATATAACATACAAATATTAAAGTATATTAGTAGAATAGGACAAACATCAGTACACTTAACATGGGCTATATGAGAATCAGGTAACTAACAGAAAAGGTCTTGATACTATTTCTCCTCACAGTATTAAATTTTCATCTCAAATGTTTGAATACTACAAAAGTTAAAAGGTCAGAATAAAATTTTAACTCCACATTTCTCTTTTTATTGAAGTATAATTGATGTACAATAACCTATTTATTTTGGGTATATCTCATAGTGATTCAAAATGTTTATATATTACAATATGATCCCCACCATTAGGTCCAGTTACCTACCGTCAGTCAGCACACAAAGTTGTTACAATATTACTGATAATATTACCTATGCTGTTCCTTTCATGACTTATTTTAGTGCTGGAAGTTTGTATCTCTTAATCCTCTTCACCTATTTGGTCTGTTCCCACAACCTCTTTTTTTTCTGGGAATCAATACATACAGCATTTTTCTTCCTCTGTCTCCTGACTTGTTTCATTTAGGATAATGCTCTCTAGGTCCATCCATGCTTTTGCAAATGTCAAGATATCATTCTTTTTTATGACTGAGTAGTATTCCATTGTAAATGTATATCATATCTTCTTATCCATTCTACTGTCAGTAGACATATAGGTTGTTTCCATGTCTTGCCATTGTAAATAATGCTGTAAGGGCACCTGTCTGGCTCAGTCTTATAAGGGTCTGACTTCGGCTCAGGTCATGATCTCATAGTTCATGGGTTCATTCATAGTTCATTGAGCCCTTCATCAGGCTCTGTATTGGCAGCTTAGAGCCTGGAGACTTCTTAAGATTCTCTCTCTCTCTCTCTCTGCCCCTCTCTTGCTTGTGCTTTCTCTCAAAAATAAATAAACAAAAACTTAAAAAATAATAATAATGTTGCAATGAACAGAGGGGTGTATATACCTCTTCAAATTGTTGTCTTCATTTTTTTTTTTGGATAAATACCCAGAAGTGGAGTTGTTGGATTATATGGTAGTTTTAATTTTTTGAGAAGACTCCCTATAATTTTCCATAGCTGCTGCACTGATTTACATTCCCAAAGACAGTGTATGAGAATTCCTATTTCTTCACATCTTCACAAACACTTGTTATTCTTTGGTTTCGTTTTGTTTTGTTTTAGATAATAGCCATTTTGATAGGTGTGAGATGCTATATAGGTGGCTTCGATTTGCATTTCCTGATGATCAGTGATGTCAAGCATCTTCTCACGTGCTTGTTGGCCATCTGTATGTCTTCTTTGTCAAAAATGTTTACTCTGGTCTTCTGTCCATTTTTTAATCCAATTGTTTGCTTTTTTGATATTAATTTTTTTGCTTAAATTTTTATATATTCTGTATATTAACCCCTCATCAGATGTGTAATTATAAGCTATCTTCTCCCTGCTCAATAGGTAGCCTTTTTGTTTTGTTGATTATCACTTTTGCCTATGCAATACGTTTTTAGTTTGATATTATCCCATCTTTTCAATTTAGCTTTTGTTACCCTTGCCTGGGGAAATTGGCTCAAACAAATATTGCTAAGACTAATGTCAACGAGTTTACTTCTTGTGCTTATTTCTAGGAATTTTATGGTTTCAGGTCCTACATTCAAATGTTTAAACCACTTCTTCACCTTTTTATTTAGATTCCAGTTAGTTAACATGCAGCACATTAGTTTCAGGTGTAGAATTTAGTGATCCATCACTTCCATACAACGCCCAGTGCTCATCACAACAAGTGCCCTCCTTAATTCCCATCACTTATTTAACCCATTCCCCCACTGGCGCCTCCTCTGGTAACCACCAGTTTGTTCTCTGTAGTTGAGTATCTCTTATGATTTGTCTCTTTTTTTCCATGTTCATCTGTTTTGTTTCTTAAACTCCACAGGAGTGAAGTTATATGGTATTTGTCTTTCACTGACTGACTTATTTCATTTAGCATACTAGTCTCTAGCTCATCCATGTCATTGGCAAGATTTCATTCTTTTTTCATGGCTGAGTATTATTCTATTGTATAAATACACACACACAAACACAATACCTCTTATTTATCCATTCATCAGTTGGTGAACAATTTGAGCTCATTCCATAATGTGGCTGTGTAGATAATGGTGGTATAAACATCAGGTGCACATATCCCTTTGAATCAGTATTTTTGTATCCTTTGGGTAAACACCTAGTAGTGCAATTCCTGGATCATTGAATAATTCTATTTTTAGCTTTTTGAGGAATATTTGCATTGTTTACCAGAGTGGCTGCACCAGTTTGTATTCCCACCAACAAGGAAAGAGGATTTCCCTTTGTCTGCAACCTCACCAACACCTATTGTTTCATGTGCTGTTAATTTCAACCATTCTGACTGGTGTGAGGTGATATCTCATTGTAGTTTTCATTTGTATTTTTTTGATGATGAGTGGTGTTGAGCACCTTTTCATGTGTCTGTAGGCCATTTGTATATCTTCTTTAAAGAAATGTCTACTTACGTCTTTTTTAACTTGATTGTTTTGGGGGTGTTCAGTTTTATAAGTTATATATTATGGACACTAACCTAATCAGGTAAGTTATTTAAAAATATATTCTCCCATTCCATAGGTTGCCTTTTAGTTTTGTTTTCTTTGCTATGCAGAACTTTGTTAACTTGGTAAAGTCCTAATAACTTACCTTTGCTTTTGCTTCCCTTGCCTCAGGAGACTTATTGATGTCAAAGAGATTCCTGCCTATGGTCTCCTCTAAGATTTGATGTCTTCTGTCTCACATTTAGGTCTTTAATCCATTTTGAATTATTTTTATGTGAGAAATCAAGGCATGAATCCCACTTACAATTGCACCAAAACCCATAAATTACCTAGGAATAAACCTAACCAAAGAGGCAAAAGATCTGTACTTGTAAAGCTATAAAACACTGATGAAAGAAATTGAAGATGACACAAAGAGATGGAAAAACATTCCATGCTCATGGATTAAAGAACCAATCTTATTAAATGTCTATACTACAAAAGCAATCTACATATTTAATGCAATCTATCAAAATATCACAAGCAGGGCACCTGAGTGACTCAGTCGGTTAAGCTTACAACTTCAGCTCAGGTAATGGTGTCACAGTTCATGGGTTCAAGCCCCATGTCGGGCTCTGTGCTGACAGTTTAGAGCCTGGAGCTTGCTTTGAATTCTATATCTCCCTCTCTCTCTCCTCTCTCCCTCCCCTTCCTCTCTCAAAATAAATAAACATCTAAAAATATATATATATCACCAGCATTTTTTCACAGAGCTAGAATAAACTATCCTAACATTTGTATGAAAACATTAGAAGCCCCAAATATCCAAAGAACTCTTGAAAAAGAAAAGCAATGCTGGAAGCATCACAATTCCGGTTTTCAAGTTATACTACAAAGCTGTCACGATCAAGACAGTATGGGACTGGCACAAACACAAACCCAGAGACATAGATCAATGGAACAGAATGAAAGAGCCAGCAATGAGCCCACAATTACATGGCCAATTAAATTTTGACAAAGCAGGAAAGAACACCCGATGGAAAAAAGTCTTTTCAAAAAGTGGTGTTGAGAAGACTGGAGAGCAACATGCAAAAGAATGAAAAGGCCGCTATCTATCTTGCACCATAAACTATATAGTATACATGATATACATGTATCACACACACACACACACACACACACACACACACATAGGGTGTGAGATGGTGGTCCAGTTTCATTCATTTGTGTGTCACTGCCCAGTCTTCCCAACATCATTTACTGAAGAGACTGTCTTTTTCCTATTGTATATATTCTTGCCTCCTTTGTTGTAGACTGACAATATCTGTGTGGGTTTATTGCTGGGCTCTTTGTTCTATTCACATATCTATGTATCTTTTTATGCTAACCTCACCTTCATAAAAGAAGGAAAAAGACAAATTTTCCAGTTTTCAATAAAGATGTTTTAAGCATTCCTCTAGATCTCTTTACTTCAATAACAGGTATGGCATTTTTTTATCACTGTTTAAAAAGCTCAAGACATAAAATGAAAATATTATCCCAACAGAAAACATGTTTGCCGTTTTTGGTGTTTGTTCTGTTTTGTTTTGTTTTTAATCCTGAAATCCCTGGGGTTACATAGCCAAACCTACTGTTTCATTTTCTGCGGCTATAATGACAGAGTAAAAAACTACAATCCACTCTTAACAGCGAATTTTAAAAATGCATCAACGCTCCAAAGGGAAAAGTACGCTGAGAATTATAAGTTCTATTAAGCGGTGTCCTACTTGTAGGGCAACGTTTATGTGCGTGCTTACATCGTATTATTCCTCACGAGACACCATTGATTAGAGTCAGCAGTGATTCACCCACTAAAACTAGGACCAGGGAAACATTAATGTTACTGTTTAGAGTCATCTTTCAAGATTTTTTAAATTTGACCTTCAAAAGTAGCATGCATTTTCACCACTATAAGACCTAAAATAGAAAAACACATACAGTGTTATAAATATTTAATAAATTTTATAGGACTCAAGTTTTATAATTTTGCCTGTTGGAAATGTACCAGATGATTTTAAATGTCGATGAATAGTAAACAAACAGTTTGTATGTTGACTGTTTGTTTGGGGTTTTATGTATTTTGGTCCTCCTCCCTCTCCCTCCCTCTCTCTCTCTCTGCCTCCCTCAGTGTTACCTTGAACTAAGTGCTCCAAATTAGTGAGAATATGTCTCCACAAGGGATGTAAAGCATGGCATTTGAGATAGGCTGTCTGTCTAGGCCTCACGTCTGCAACCAGCATGATGAAAAGTTAATAGGCCAAATACACTTGCCATTTACAGGTATATGAACCTTAATAGTGAATTCTTTTCACAGCTGTCACTTTGTGCCCCAAGATACGCCCATGGTCACAAGTAACCTGTTTGTTAAGGAAGTTTAACCTCTTCAGAGTTTGAAAATTCAGGCAGTAGAGAGCAAGGTCTATAAATGCGAAGGATTTAACAAATGACACAGGTGGAGATATTTCCATTAGGCCGGGACAGAAACAACCACACTACAAGGTAGGACTGATGTATGAGAATCACGGAGCAGACCAGTGGACTGACTGACGTGTCACCGCCCAGGTAATTCTCTCACAGATTAGACCCCTGTTGGTGTATACAAACATCATCAAACTTGTCTAATTGTGAGGATCACCTGCGTGGCTTGTGGTTTAGAAATACAGATTCTTGGGGCTCTTTGGAGAATCAAGTTCAGTAGATATGAAGCAGAATTTAGGAATTCCAATTATTAACTGGTACCCCCAGGTGATTTTATTGATTGAGCAAGTGTGAGTAGACCTGATTAGTCAACGCAGGCCATGGATAACACCCTTCTTTCTACCTGTATGTAGCTTACTTCAGAAGTCCCTGAAAGTGAGGTTTCTGAAAGGCTAGGGAAAGCGTTCTCCCTGCTGGAGCCGCTGATGTGCTCCCATATACTTGTATGTGTGTGTTACCTCCTCTAGCTCAGTCTGCACACTGCAAACACGGAGGGCTGCTGCTGTAACCTACTAACTCTCTGCTGGCCAGAGTCTCACATGCTTAGTCCTTCCTTTCACAGAAAATAGTACTCTTGGTGAGTTTTATTTGTTCAGGGTTGTGCTCTCTGTTTAACTATTCACTATGTAGTCAGACAAGTAACTGTGGTCCTTGGGAGAAAAACACACACAGTATTATTTTTAAGTATTTTTTTTTTAGTTTTAATGTTTATTCATTCCTTTGTTGGTTTTTGTTTTTTTTGAGAGGAGACCTACTATGGGTGCGGAGGGGCAGAGAGAGGAAGACAGACTCTGAAGCAGGCTGTAGACTCTGAGCTGTCAGCACAGGGCCCAACAGAGGGTTTGAACCCATGAACTGAGAGATCATGACCTGAGTTGAAGTTGGATGCTTAATCGACTGAGCCACCCAGATGCCCTAAGTTTTTTTTTTTTTAATTTTTATTGTTTTGAGAGAGCGAGCACGGGTTGGGGAGGGACAGAGAGAGAGAGGGAGAGAGAAAGTCCCATGCAGGCTCCATGCTGTCAGCGCAGAGCCTGACATAGGACTTGAACTCACAAATCGTGAGATCATGACCTGAGTCGAAATCAAAAGAGCTGGTTGTAAAACCAACTGAGCCACCCAGGTGACCCCACACAGTATTTTTCCAGGGTAGCTCTTCTCTAAGTGATAACGCAGAAGTTCAGTCCTCTTCCAGTGTGTTTTCTCCAAATCAGCCCATGATTTCCAGTTGCATGAAGAGGGAACAGAGAAGGAGATATGGACCTCCACGGATAGTTTAGGACTACAATTCCCTTCAAGGAACTAGTCAATTTCCCTAATGAAGCTAGAGAGAAGTTTTATTATTTCTACGTCTACCGCATGAGGAATGGGCCACACCATGGATGCGGCCAGGCTGTTCCGTGGCCTTCCTCCTCATGTTCAGTAATAGAACTTCTCTCTTCCAGGCTGGCTCACCAAATAGACTGATTTGTACCAAATTTAAAATTCCTGAATGGGCTTCTCACTGTGTTACTTTTTTGTCATAAAGTAAATAAAACGGTAGATACTTCAATCACATTAAGAGCCCAGAAGGGGAATTAGTATAATACCAGGTATCTGTTTGCCTTTTCCTTTTTGAATAGGAAAGCTTTTGAAGATGCACATTTTTATTTTGTTTTTGTGCTCAAAGGTCTAACTTAGTGTAATTGTTTAAGCAAATGCCAGTGAGTTTTAATCCTCTGGGAACAAAGGGAGATTACTTATTCCTTTCACACAGAGACAAAAAGGACCCAATCCACTCACCACATACAAGCATCACTGTTGGTAAACTGAGTGCCCTCAGAAGGAAGGCCACACCAAACAGTAAAAACATTCGCATTTCTCTGTAGACCTTTAGAAATACAATATGGCTTTTATTTCCCTTTATCACACCTTAGTTCCAGTCATTTATACATATCAAAACACTCAAGGAGATTATTTAATTCTTTGATTCTTCATTCAGTTGAAGTGTATTACACATCATTATAAAAGTATTGAAAAAGCTGTAGGTCTTTTCTCCAAAAGCAAACCAAAGACACAGATAAATGATACTTATGTATAGTTTTGACAGGTTCAGATCTCTTTGATGGCATCCATAAACCACAGATATCTTAGATTGAAGCTCAGTAACTTTTGATTTAGATTGGAAAACTAAACAATAATTATTTTAAAACTTTGTAGAATGCATGAAAACAAAAGGCTAACTTTGCAGAAATAACAGGTGACTGATACATTGAAGCCGAACTAACATACAAGTATTATTTGCAATTAGTTTCATTTCTCTATTCCCACAAATAATTGGGAATGTTTTTCCCACATACAGTACTTGAAAAAAATAAATCATTGCTCCTTGGCTTTCAGAAATATGACCTGGTTTATATTAAAATTTCTCTCCTGTAGCTGTCTGCCTTTCCAAATTGTGTGCTTATTTCTACAAATCCTTTTAACAGGAAAAAGAAGTTACAACTTTTTTGTTTTGTTACATGTTCCCTGACTTGAACAATTTCAACAACCATTTCTTCATTCAGCTTTAACTTTAATCAGTTTTGACATTCTGACTGCCCTGTTCTTGGAGAGGTTGATTACTTCATACTCTTTGACCCAGAAGTGATATCTTGCTATTTTTTTATACATCTGTATCCCAGATTTTCTAATACTTTCTTGGTGCTTTCTTTATTATTTTGAGCATTTTCGTAAGTAACTAGATTGGAAAATATTAGCATTCTTCAGGCTGCATTAACGCAGCATACATTACAATGATTTCCATATTCAGCAAAAATTGGGAATAGAATATGTGTATAAATTTGGATAAGCATCTTAGTGCAGTGAAATCTAGACTTGCTTGTGAAAGTAATGCACATAGATATGTGTGTGTATAAATTTGTGTTTGTTCCCTATTGCTATGATAACAAATTATCACAAATTTTTAAACCTAAAAAAATACCAATTTATTAGTTTCCAGTTCTGTGGGTCTAGCATGAGTTTTATGTAAGACTAAAAATCAAGGTGTGGGTAGGACTGCCTTCCTTGTTGGAGTCTCTAGGGGAGAATTCTGTTCCTTGCCTTTTCCAACCTCTAGAAACTGCTGGTATTCTTTTTCCTCCAACTTTAAAGTAGGCAGAATTGTATATCCCTGTCCCTTCGGTATTACCTCTTCTGACCAAGTTGGGAAAGGTTTCCCACTCTCAAAGACCCATGAAACTAGATTGGGCCCACTCAGATAATCCTGGAAAATCTCCCCATCTCAACGTTCTTAACCTTAGTCACATCTGCTAATTTTTTTTTTTTTTGTCATATAGGTAACTTACAGGTGTTATGCATTAGGATATGGACATTTTGAGGCTCATTAATCTACATTAACCATATACATGATGTTTGTATTCCATTTTTATTTTGATGTATATCATACATACAAAAGTGTGTGTGTATAATACATATGTGTATATATATGTCTTATATGATAATAATCGAATGAAAACATATATAACTATCACCTAGGCTAAAAAATAATATGACCTATAAAAAAGACGATTACTAAAAATAATATTACTAAAAAAAAAAAAAAAGGACCATTCCTGGTAGCTTAGACGCCTTCCTTTTCTGGTTGTTCCCCTCCCATATACACAGCCTTTTTCCTTCTTCCCTCCCTCTCTTCCTAAAGAACACTGATATTGGATTTTGTGTTAACTGCTCTGATAGACATTAATCATGCTCATTTTCTCTGTACCTTTCCTATCTTGCCATATAGGAGACAGAATTTTCCATGCTGTCCCACTCAACAGGTAGGCAAGGCTGAAAAATGAAATATGACTGGAAATGAACTTTCTTACTACTCTGTGAAGCAAAGCAAAGTTCTATGTAGGCCTCAATTCTCTTTGGCCTTTTGCTGGGGACAGTGGTGGAGCTCAAGAGCACAGCAGCCTAGATTTGTGTGCTACCACACAGAAGATGCGTCATTTGTGCTGAACTTTTCATGAGCAAAAATGAAGCTTAAATTCTATAAAGATATGGAGATTTTTTTGGCAAGTGAAACAGACATACCTATCAAAGTAAAATAATTAATATTTAATTTTTTCCATCATTCTCCCAGTTCTTTAATCATCCCTAAATGATAGGTGATTTAGTTTCCTTATTTTTTAAATTAATACATATGGCAGAAAATTATACATATTTTTGTATATCCTCAATGTGTTTTATATTTTTCTACATAACAGAATGCTGTTTTTCATTTCTTTTCACTTACAATATTTTATCATATTGATATATGATGTTTTAAACTTTGCATTTTACAGTTAATGGACTTTTGAATTATACTAGAAATTTTTCTACTATGAATAACTTTATGCGTTCTTATAAAAATTTCATGATGCATATGTAATATCATTTCTCTAGTATATAAATAAAAAGGAAATGGTTCAATTGTAGGATAAACACATGTATAACATCTTAGAAGAAATTTTTTTTTAACTTTACCGATTGTAGTTCCACCACTTTTGGAGAGAGTTGTCGTTCCTTTACGTTGTTGAAAAGATTTCATATTGAGGAAACTTTGAATTGTTCTGAATTATATGAATATATTTTATTTTATGGCCATTCTAACTTACATTTCTCTATTAGTAATGAGGGTGAGCATCCTTTCAAATGTTACTGCTCATTTAGAATAATCCTATTAACTCTGATATTTTGTCCATTTTCCAATAACTTGTTTCTTATTGATTTATTGGAGTTTATAGGCTCTAAATACAAATTCATTATCAATTACATATGTTACAAATAATTTGTTTTAATTTCTGACATATATTTTCATTATCATTAAAGTGTCTTTTCATTTACAGAATTACTTAATTTTGGTGTAATAAAAGGTATTCATCTTTCCTCACATACCTCTCAGTTTTTGTCTTGTTACAAAAATCCTTGCCTATCCATGCAAAGTCATAAGTGTATTCTTCCATATTTTCTCTAAGTGTTATAGTCATGTCTTTAATCCATCTGTAATGCAATTTCAGATGTTGTGCAATATAGAGATCCAATTTCATTTTTCTCCTTCTCTGTAACCAAAGCCCCTAGCACTAATTACTTAACAGTTTCTATACATGTATAGATCTCTTTATGTTATTTTTAATCCATTGATATTTACTCCTATACTATACAGCATCAATTTGATTTCTCAATTTCCCTTTTCAGCAATATCTCCCTTTGGCTAATTTTGGCTTTTAGTTCTCACATGTGAATTTTAGAACTATCTCATTGAATTCCATGTCAAACCCTAAATCTGATATCCAGGTCTAGCTTTTAAAAATCACTCATGTGCCATATGCTGAACACTTCCACTGTCAAGAAAACAGTCACATGGCAGTAACTAACTAGACAGAAGACTGTTTTATCTAGAAAAGGAGAGGACATGATTTGTATAAACAGCCAGTCCATTTATGTCACTATAATTTCTTCTGGATACCAAATCTTTATTTTAATATTCTTCCAACAGATACAAGATGTTCATGGATTCCTCAAGACAATTTATATTCCCATCAAATTGTTGCAATTCAGCTCCATCATAGGTTCTCCGTCTGATGTTCAGTTTTATCTATTATATCTGAGCTCACTTCCTTACTCTAGCTACACATGAACTAAAAAGACAAAGTTTCTATCACCCTTTAACCAATTAAGAAAGCTCATAAAAACTATAATAAAGACTCTTATTCATAAGATGAAAGTATTGAGAAACGCAGTAATGACTGGCTACAGTGATTATGAAATCAGGCTGGACAGGCCTTGTGAGATTCTTCTGCTTTGTCACTTCAAGATACCAATTTCTTTAGTCAGCAGCTTGAATGAACCAGTCTCACAGACTATAAAGACTTAAGTAGCAAAAGATCATTAGTTCTTGCTTACATAAAGTCCAAACCATTTTGCTATTTGATGGGTGATTCTTCTCCACATAGACTCCTTCTGTCTTATGGTTTCACCACTCTTATCATACAACTTCTAGATTTGCTGTGTTATCTCAAACTTTTAAGAATATCAAGAGCGCAGAAGATAGTGAATGGGAGAATTTTATGGGCCTGGACTTGGGCCTTAGCTCTGGAAAGAATCCACATTCCTGCTCACTTTTTAGTGAACTAGAACTTGGTCGTATGACAGTTTTGATTGCATGAGCAGAGGAATTTAGTCAAGTTGTTGCTCAAGAAAGAAAGGAACTTAACTGCATAAACATCTGCTTATATTTGCCCATATTTGCTTATATTTGTTCATATCATATATTTTTTCTTGGAAAACAAATCTTGGATTCATGCAAGTAAAAATATGAAGATAGAATTATATAAATAAAATAGCATTAATAATTACACTATATAGTTTATTTAACTGGTGGTCCTTATATACAAGTAGTTACAATAAGATATTTAAATGCATAGAAGAGCCTGGTGGCTCTGACTTGGCCTCAGGTCAGGATCTCACAGTTTGACTTTGGGCCCCATGTCACGGTCTCTGTGCTGACAGCTTGGAGCCTGGAGCCTGCTTTGGATTCTCTGACTTCCTCTGTCTCTGACGCCCCCCTCCCGACTCTCTCTCTCTCTGTCTCTCTCTCTAAAATAAACATTAAAAAACCTAAAAAATATATTTAAAATCATACCATTGAATTCTCATGGCATCTGAAATAAGTACCTTTTATATTTACATTTACCAATAAGGACACTAAAGTCAAGTGAAAGTTTCTTGCCCAAAGTTATATGGCCCAAAACATGATATTTTGTACTGTGATCTTTGTTTATCAGATTCTATAACTCTCACTGCAAAAAATTGCACATTATATCCAACAGTTAAGTACACATGAATCCTTCTGCTGAGAGTTAAATGGGATAAAGAACAATATGCTATATGTTAGGGGTTGAGGAAGGCAGATATACACTAAGAAGTGTAGATTTAGGAAGAAATAACTTTTAAGCTACCAGCAAGTATAAAGTAAATTATTACAATGTGTATAGCATATGTCCAATAAACACATATTGAAATACAATGTGCTTTTTTTTCCTTTTGGTAAAAAATTCATAACTAAAATTTATCATCTTAACTACCCAGCGCTAAGTATATTCACACTGTTGTAAAATAAATATCTAAACATTTTTCACTTTGCAAATCTAAAACTCTATACTCATTGAACAACAAATTTCCTCTCTCCATCCCTCCCAGACCCTGGTGAAAAGATCAATAGGGAATGATCTCCCTTTACAGATGGAAATTAACTGTCAATATATTATATATTCTCCATCTCTCTTCAGAGACGCCCCAGTGTATCATTGCATGTGAGAAAGTGCCATTGTCCACTTAAGGTGAGAAAAAGTATAATATAAAGATGAATAATACAAGCACTTGAATGACGAATACGCTCTTGTCTGGACAGAACCAAAATACCTGACTTCCCAGAATCATGTATGGATAGAGGGGCAATATATTTTTGATATAAGTGCTGGAAACGTGGCAAAGTAGTGAATGAATATGCAGGAATTCTTTACCCAGGCAATGTCACTTAATGGTGCAGAGCATGGATTTTAGAGTAAGTGAGACCTGAGTTCTAATTCAGCATCTACCATATAGTAACCATTTATCTTTGAAGTTACTTTACACCTCTGAGCCTCAGTTTCCTTATTTAAATTATGCAGTGTGTGAAAACACCTATGTCTTAGAATTATGATTAGGATATCCCCACAATTAGTCCCAGTGAGGTTGTTTATTGCTTCCAATATCCAATTAGCTGGAGATGCTAGTTCTTAGAGGCAAGAGAGGAAGCTGGCCTAAAGGTATGGAACAGATACACAGTCGAGTAAGGAAGAAAGAAGAGCATCAGGTAGCATAAAAGTTGCAATTCACCATAAGCCTGATTAAATACGATCTGTTCCCATGATGTTCTCACATAATTCCCATCGTGGGACTTGGAAATAACCTATTCTCCCTACAGAAACCTTCCAGGGAACACTGTCTCATCTATATGCGATCCTACCTTGTAAGAGTGGATGTTGAAATACAACAACACTACGAATGAACAGAATAAATCACAGAAGCCATAAGACTTTCTAGAACAATTTATAGACAAGCCTCTCTAGGTAATTTAATTTACTTGTCACTTGTTAACTTTTTCCAATGTTAACTCTTTCTGTATTAAAGTACAAAATTTTAAACATTCCATTAAAATGCTGTATGACATATTTAAAATCCTTTGGCAAAAATGCTAAAATGATTGTTTCTTTTGAGTCTTTGTTCTATTCAAGTTAATTTGACAAATTATATAGTTTTGAAAAAAATTTTAAAGTTTATTTATTTCTTTTGATAGAGAGATAGTGACCGAGCATGTGAGTGTACAAGTCGGGAAGGGGAAGAAAAAAGGGAGAGAAAATCCCAAGTCAGCTCCACATTGTCAGAGGGGAGCCTGATGTGGGAGCTTGAACCCACAAAACATGAGATCATGACCTGAGCACCGCAAAATCAAGAGTCAGGTGCTTGACCAACTGAGCCAGCCAGGCCCTCCTAAGTTAATTTGCGAAATTATTGACTACATCCCTCAAAAATACAGGAAGTTGCAGTCTTTTTTTTTTTTAATGTTTTATTTATTTTTGATACAGAGAGAGACAGAACATTAGAGGAGAGGGGCAGAGAGAGAAGGAGACACAGAACCAGAAGCAGGCTCCAGGCTCTGAGCTAGCTGTCAGCACTGAGGCTGATGCGGGGCTCGAACCCACGAAGGTGAGATCTGACCTGAGCCGAAGTCGGAGGCTTAACCTACTGAGCCACCCAGGCGCCCCAGGAGTTTCAGTCTTGCTTCTAAATATGATTATTTGTTATTGAACTATAGAATAAGAAGGGAACAGAGGTAAGTGTCTTTTCAGGAAGTACCTTTTGAATAATGTACAACACATAACTATATTATAGAGTTTAAAATTATATATAAATGTGTTCAATATATATGGAATCTTATAATATGTAATTCATTACATATAATATACATGTATCATATAACATAAAATGATATCTATGTTAAACATATAATATACAATTGTAGAATATATGATTGCATAGCTATGTAGTTATATAAACATGCCTAACAAAATAATTATATATATCAGTTCTTTGGCTCAAGAATTACTGAATATATAAATAACACAAATTTGAAGATTTTCTTTGCTGTTTGAGGCTATTCTACTGTTGAGCAGCTTTGAGGATGCTTCTTGTCTTTCCAAACCCTCTTTCTCTTCCCTTGGTATCTGAGAACTGATTGAACCTATGGCAGAATAATGCTTACTATACTGATATGATTCTTTTTCTTATTGGATTATGGAGAAGGCAGAAGTATCTGTGAGGATTTTGTGATAAAATGACTTAGAAGATTTCCTTCTACAGGGAGATTATACATTTCAGTTTCTTAATAGTGCTTAGGTTCACAGTTACTGATGCTTTAGTTATCTAGGCATGACTTACATGAAGAATCCCTACCAGATTGAATTTCTGCTGAATAGGGCATTCAAGAATTATTTGAGAAACTTGCTAGCTGTCAAAGATGAAAGCAGAATTAAACCAAATATTCTAACATATTGTTAGGGGAAAGAAGTCATTACTGACACTTTAAATATACACACTTTGTTTTAAATCAGTTGCTCAGGTTTGACAGCTCAATGGGAACACTAAATATCTCTGCCTAAAATGTGCACACTAACCTTTCAGCAGACTCTCTCATTCATTTTTTCGTGGTTTGTGTGTGTTTTCAATATTAAGAAGAGAGCTATTGCACCACTTTCTTCTCCATAACAATAATGTAATGTGATGAGATTTAAAATTCAGAAAGAGTAGCACATTATTAAAGAATGACCAAGAAACTACTGTTACAGCTCAAAACATCGTCTCTTTGCAGAAGATCCATCTTAACAACAGGTGGACAAATACTCTTCTTCAAAAGTAAATTGGTGGGGCACCTGGGTGGCTCAGTTGGTTGGGTGTCCAGCTTCGGCTCAGGTCATGATCTCACGGATCATGGGTTTGGGCTCTGCATCCAGTTTCTGTGCTTACAGCTCGGAGCCTGGATCCTGCTGTGATTCTGTGTCTCCCTCTCTCTCTGCCCCTCCCCTGTTCATGCTCTGTCTGTCTCAAAGATAAATAAAAACATTAACAAAAATAAAGTGAATTGGAAACCTCATACCAGATCTCATCTTTAAAGGACTCTAGAGTTATAAATAAGAAAAGAATCACATCATTTCCTATGATAATGAAATTCTGAGCAATGACCCCTGAGCAGCGTGCTCTCAGAAATTTGGCTGCTGCATGACACTGAGTCTGGATGATATGACAAATTTTCAATAGCGAGTCGTCAGAGACCAAAAGGAATGTATAGCAATAACGTCTCAGAAACATGACCAGACTTGGCATAAAAAAAGCCTGTTGTTGTAACTCACAACTCTCTGTGGTCTATGACTTCACTATACTCTTTGAACTCTAGCTAATGGACTGAGCTCCCTTACTGAAAAACCACCACTGTGCTTCCCGAGTCTTAAGACTTGAGGGGAAAACATGCGCCCAGACTGAGCTTCTATAACCATACCTGAACTGCCAGGGCACAGACTTGTTTTAACTGGACCATCAGTAGCTTCTGCCTTCTCGCCTTACTCAGATACTGACTTCCCAGGAGTTGCTCTCCTTCATTATATTTAAATATAAAAATCGGTTCTTTAATCATCATGGGGTTACTCTTTAATGGGTCAGGATCCATCCCATGAGTCATGGCTCTTCTGTGGGGTCAGGTTTGCCTTGCTTTACCGAGCAGCACCCTCAGCTTAACAGTTACTGGTTTCTGTCTCTATTTATCTATTATTCAAGACTTCTGCGTATTGAAAACTACCTTTCAGTGCAAGAGAAGTCATAGAAAAGGCACAGTTTATAGAGTTCTAAAAATAGTAGGCCAGTATGGAGGGAATGAACTGAGAGGTAATTTCTAATGTGGAATGACAAAATTAAAAAAGAAAAAATGAAGAAGTTGGCATTATAACAAAGGTCTTGGGGGGTGATCACTAATAGACACTTGGGTAGACAGATCCAGAGGTGGATGTGGAGATTAACAGTGCTAAGGAGATTAAAGGTGAAGCAATTTGGAGCATAGTGGGGGAAAGGGTAAACTCTGGTGATTTGCGGGAGTCATTCCTATTATTGCATTGTTTAATATTTCTATAGAAGCTGAACCTGGGCACATATGTCAGAACATGGGCTGGAAGAGGGGCTTGTGAAGGATTTATGGTATATTTATGTTTTTGTAATTTGGGAAAGACCCTGAACTAAACACAGAATATTTTCAGGTTAAGCTTACTGTATTTGTCCATGCTTAAAATGGAAAATTTGATCATGTCAAAGTGGTGGGTTATTGTGGATACTGCTATTTTTCTGATCTGTTTTTTCTTAGAACATGAGATAGGAGTTATCCTCGGAGTCATTCCTGAAATTTCTATTTGAAAGGGAAGTTTTCAGAGCTGAAAAAAATTCTACCTCTTCAGAGGATTTTGGGTGGGGAGGAGCTGTGCCAGACAGATGCTTACTGAAGAGCCAAGACCTAATGGACATGGGAATCTCGGCTACAAATAACAATTCCTTCTCCCTACTCCCTGACTTTTAATTCATAAAATGTGCCATCTCAGCCCTTATGATCCCTCTTACTTTAGAATGCACAGGGAATAAACTCGGGAAGTCCATGAGCTTGCCAGGGTCAGAGTCTGATTGCCAGTTGAGCACTTTTACAGAGAACCGATGCTGCAGGGTTGTTGTGGGTTTTTTTTTTTTCCAATCAATCAAAATAAAAACATTTAAACATTGTCAGGAACACACTTACATATAAGCTTCATAAGCACATCAGTTTATCTGATTTCTGCTTCGCTAAGCACAATCATCTCATCTGATCCTCACAGCAGGAATTATTATCTCCCTTTTACACACACAATTATGCAACCTTTGACAAATCACTTACTTACCCTTTCAGTTCCAGGTTCCTCCTTCCTAAAACAATGAGGCTGAGTGACTACTGTTTTAGTATTGTTTCTTTATATTTCATTCTTATGATTTATTTAGCTTCTGGAATTCTTAAACTGTAAGAACCAAAATGTCTAATTTTGTAAAGGAAAAATCTTACTTCCCAATTCTACACAAGCATTTTTCTCTCACATGCAGCGACCACAACAGAAATGCCCCTAGCCTGGGGTCTTCCAGATGTGGCAATCCACTCCTTCCCTCCATCCAGGGACTGAGATTTTTAAGTTGCTCTACCTTTTAGAGGATTGTTAATAAATCATTGATGTGTGTGTGTGTATGTGTGTGTGTGTGTGTGTGTGTGTGTGTGTGTGTTAGTGGGTTTACATCTCCTTCTTTATATGCAATATCCTGTGACGAGTCTTAAGGAGCTGAAACAATAAATTGCAAAGTTCTCAACCAAAGTCACACAGTCATTGTCCACCAAGTTTGAACACACTCTTCATTTGTCTTGCTTACTGCTCTATTTGTAAGTAGACCTGACATGTAAAAATAGCTCCAGCAGTAAACCTTTGGTCTCAAAGTGGCTACCATTCCCCATGAGTGCTTTTATAAACATCGCTTACTTTGTAGTAAAGTTGTAATGACAGCTGTCATCAAAAGGCTTTCAAGAAGCATTTGCTGACCTTTAGATGCAGCATGTAACAAGTGCTGTTGTAAAGTCTTCAGGGTCTTGCTTTGGAGTCTCTTACTTCAACATAGTTTTCACATGGTTAACCCTAAATGTACCAGGCAAAATCTGATAATTCAAGCCTTTTATCTCCCTTGTGGATCTCTCACTCCTTATATATTCACTCAGTTCCTCTCATGTGCCATAAAATATATCATGTCCTAGATATATTATGATGAACAAAATAGTCATGCCCAATCCACTTGGAAATTACTACCTAGTTGAGTTGCTAAACAGTAACTAAACAAACATACACATATACATCATTTCTTCATGATTCTTGAATAGCTGGGAGATTCCTTTCCAGTTCCCATAGCATTACATTGGTGTGCTTTTATCCATATGTTTCAAAAATGTATAACTTCTCAAGTACTTAACACTGATTGACAACTAATGTCTGTTGAGGGCAGGACAAATACTGAACTTTAAAGGCAGTAGATGAGTTACCAAAATCCTGAGTGGGATGAGAAGGAATATGTTCACTGAGGTCTGTCGGTTCTATAACATTTTATTTTTTTTTTAGTTTTTATTTATTTATTTTGAGGGAGAGCATGAGCACGGCAGGGGCAGAGAAAGGAGGAGAAAATCCCAAGCAGGCTCCATGCTGTGAGCACAGAGCCTCACAAAGGGGTTAATCTCATAAACTGGGATCATGAACTCAGCTGAAATCAGATATCTAGCGCCCATCTTACTGAGTCACCCAGGTGCCCCTGTTATCACATTTTAAAAATCAATTTTAGGGGTGCCTGGGTGGCTCGGTTAAGCCTCCAACTCTTGCTTTCGGCTCAGGTCATGATCTCCTGGTTCGTGAGTGCAAGCCCCTGAACTGATGGTACAAAGCCTGCTTGGAATTCTCTCTCCTCTCTCTGCCTCTCCCCGCCTGGTGCGTGCGCACACGTGCTTTCTCTCTCTCCTTCTTTCTCTCTCTCTAAATAAATAAACGTTAAAAAATCAACTTTAAATTTCTGGTATCTCTAATCTTTAAAAAAAAAAAAGTTTAAACTTGACAACCTTCATGTCCATGATATAAACAAGTGTGTCAGGAGTATTTCAAAGAGCATGCTTATGGTTTACCTTATGCCTATGCTTTTACCCCTACTCAGGGGCATGGAGATCATGTAAAGGTAAAGTGTCAATGTTTAATACAACATTTCTTAAATTGAGATTTAATTATATATCTTTTGAAGTTGCTAGAAATAGACTATGCTAATTTTAAAATTTATTTTCAAGACTTTACTGCTAATTTCACAAGTATAAATTAACATATCAAGGATAACCATTGAGAAGGGGATGATTGTTTTCATTCTTTATCAGGTACTTCTTTCCCCCTTGAGAACAGATTTTACCTAGCCACATGAAAAGATTTTCACTATAAAGAAAATAATTGTAGAGGAAGCAAGTCAGACAAACCTTAGAAAACTCCGTCCAAATTATGCCAAAAAATATAAATGTGGGTAAGTGTTAACTATCTTATACACAGTTTGCTTAGCCAGATTTTAAAATAGGCCTCAAAAAACCTTCTGACACCTGGGAGAAGTTCTATCACCATGTTTTTTACCTTAAGTAAACTTTATATGGCTCTTTCTTCCTGATTTTTCTAATTCCCTTCACCCCAGTGGCTCAGTAGAGAGTCTCCAGCTCTATTTCAGACTTAATCAGTTCAGCAACTTCCCAGGCCTCATGTGAACAAATATGAAAGATTGGAAAAGTGAAGCTACTCTATACAATGGGGGCTCATTAACATTGTTTTAACAAGCCTTAGTTTATGCAAGCGGTTGTCTAACATGCAGCTCTAATTTGAATCCACACTTCTCAGCATGGTAATGAGGGCTGTGCTGAATGCCAGTGTTTGTGCATATACATGAGTCCTCTGCATTAATTCAATCAAGAAAATAAAAACTTTCAGACTCAAGCTTAATTTGACTTTGGATTAACCATCCTGACAACACTGCAAGGTTCCCAATGAAGTCATACACCTCTAAGAAAGATTAAAGGACAGGATGAAAGAGTGTACGACTGGCATTTACTTTAAAGAGAAAAATATTTAACATATGCAATTATTTTCCATCCTTTACAATACAGTAGTTGCAATGACACTCAAAACAGAAAAGCAAAGTAAAAAATCAAAACACCAACTTCTGTTTCATGTAATTAGACTTATACAGAAATTAGAAGATTAAGTAACAACTAGTTAAAAATTGCATATGTTAAAAAAATATGAAACTTTATAAAGTAAAAAAAATAATAAAAATAAAAAAAAATAAAGAGAAAAATATTTAAAATACTTCCTTAGGGGGAAGGTCATGTTTTTTGTTCCATTATGGCATTAACAATGCACGTGCATGCATGTGTGGTTTAAGAGAGCACGAAGCAGGATACGATCTCAGTTTCACTACATAGAGCCATCTAACAAGTTACTCATGAGTCTGGTCATTGGCGAACTATAGCCCCTACACTATGATATTCAGGACCAGAAAATAAAATGTACACTGAATGATTAAAATAAATAATAGTTCATCCTATTCCTAAACAGTAAATCATTAAAATCAAACATACATAAAAGAACTACATGATACTACTGTAGCACTAATACTGTATGCAATATATTTAGATACATATTTCACAAACTATAAATCATAGAATATATTACTTAAAGCAGCCATGCCGGAAAAAATAAGTTTCTGAATTTTTTAAATGAAATACAAAATAGAAGCACCTAGGAAGCTCAGTTGCTTAAGCATCTAACTCTTGATTTCACCTCAGGTCATGATTGCAGGGTCATGGAATCGAGCCCTGCATCAGGCTCTGTGCTGACAGCTCAAAGCCTGCTTGAGATGCTCTCTCTCTGTTCCTGCCCTTCTCATACTTATTCTCTTTTTCTCCTTTTCGTCCAAAATAAATACAGAAAACTTAAAAAAAGTAAATAATCAATATACAAATAACATTTTATCAATTTGAAAATTAGTTGTGAAATGAGATTTTTTGGGAAATGCACACATTTTAGACTATGTTTTAATATATATTTGTATATAATACATTTTATAATTAATCTAAGAAGTGCACACAAAGGTAGATATTTTAGAATATATGTATTTACTCTGAAGCTTTATTTTTCAGAATATATATATATATATATACATACAGAAAGTTTTTCAATATTTATATTGAAATTTCACCCTTGCCTTCTATCCCACAATAATGTAATAACATATTGTCAAACTATTGAAATGCTTTTCTTTGCTTGTTTTCTGGTGAACTTAATTATAAGTTTTATTTCATGCCCAAAGCCAGATTGAAACAATTAATACATAAAAGATATGTTCACTTTATTTTCCAAAATTCTTTCTTTGGCTTAATACTTTGCCATGACTTTCCATTTTATTCAGAATCAAGGGCCTCTGAGTGGCTCAGTCCATTAAGAATCAGACTCTTGATTTTAACCCAGGTCATGATCTCATGGTTTGTGGGTTCGAGTCTCACATTGGGCTCTGTGCAAATAGTGCTGAGCCTGCTTGGGATCCTCTCTCTCTCAAAAAAAAAAAAATAATAAAGTTAAAAAAAAAGAATCAAGGGTTAAGTTCTTCTAATGAGCCATGAGGCTTCCACCAGTTAGACTCTAGCAACCTGCCCTTCAGCACAAAATCCTATGGATTATTCTCTTGTTACTCCCTTCTCCAGCTACTTCCCTCACCTCATCCTTTATCGATTTTCTTCTTACCCACTTGCTCCATTCAAACAGACTAGAAAGTGCTTCCACCAGATGATCTTCATGGCTAATTCCCTTTCTCCTTCAAGTCTTTGGTCACATGTCATTTCTCTGAAGAAGCCTATTTTGCAATCCCATGTCAAATTAAAACTCCCCACCACCTGCCTATACCTTGGTCCCCCTTACCTAGTTTTTAATTTCTCCTCTTTTTATTTATAGTAATAATTACTATATGATGTAATTTATTTAGTTATATATTTAATGAGTTGATGTACTTCATATCCCTAGCTAGAATGCAATATTAAATACATTAAATAATACAGTTTTTAATTTTCCTTTTTATTTGTTATTAAGCTTATTGATTTTGCTTATTAAGCTAAATACAGTCTCAGTTTTTTTATCTTCCTCCAACCTGAAGTAACTCATATTAGTTTAAAAAAATTTTTTAAATGGGGGCCCCTGGGAGACACAGTTGGTTAAGTGTCCTACTTGGGCTTAGGTCATGATCTCACGGTTTGTGAGTTCAGCCCTGCGTTGGGCTCCGTGCAGAGAGCTGGTAGCCTGGAATCTGCTTTGGACTCTGTGTGTCCCTCTCCCTCTGCTCTTCCCTCACTCATGCTCTCTCTCTTTCTCTCTCTCAAAAATAAACATTAAAAAATAAAATACGTTTAAAAAATTTTAATGTATATTTTTAAGGGAGAGAGAGAGCCTGAGTGGCAGAGGAGCCGAGAAACAGGGAGAAATAGAATCTGAAGCAGGCTCCAGGCTCTGAGCTATCCACACAGAGCCAGCCCATCCTGGGTTGAAACTCATAAACCTTGAGATCATGACCCAAGCTGAAGTCAAATGCTTAACCGACTCAGCCATTCACGTGTTCTTAAATTTTTTATTATTCATGGGGGTGATATTTTTTCAAAATGGGTTCTAAAATAGGACATAGATAATATGCTCTTTAAATTCATGCATATCTTTAATATATCCCTACCTTGGCTGGTTGCCGCATTTCTGGGTTATAGTCCTATTTTTTCTTTAACTTGTTTTCTTACATCAAGACTGGCAAAGGTGTAACTCAATGCCAGTCTGACTTTTTTTTCTTTGTATGAAACTTGCACTTTCTGCCTGGAAGCTTTACAAGACTAATATGAATTTTTGTTCTTTCGATAACTGGAATTTTAACAATATGCATAGGAACATTTATTTTCTTATAAATCCAGTCTGGAATTTAATGGGATTTCAATCTGCAGAATTGCATTCTTACTAATCTCAAGGAATTTTTACCAATATATTTTGTAATTACTGAATTCTGTTGCATTTTGTTTTCTAAATTTACCATCTAAGTTCCTAGCCTTCTCATTTTAGATTTACAGTTCTTTATATTTTGCCTATGCTTGAAGCTATTTTTTTCCATTTCATTTTCCAAACCACTGACAAAAGCCCGCTTAATACATTTTGGTTAATTGGTTAATTTTCTTTTGTTTATGACTTTGTATGAGCATTTTTGTAAACCAAACTTACTACATTAATTACTTGCAACATTGTAGAGGGAAGACAGAATATGCAGCTAATGTGTTTATTTTGCTTTGTTTCTTGAAATTAGACACAATGATGTGAATTTAATGCTTATCGAGTAATAAATAGAGATAATAAAGAGGATGAACTATAGTAAAAAGTAACATTTTTCAGGCTCTCCAAATTGTGAACATTTTTATAGTCCAACTTTTAAAGACTGTCACCATTTCCAAAGTAGACAAGTAAAAATATACCTATTTCAAAATATGGTGAGCTCCTCGTTTTTAGGAAAAGAGAAGCCACCAATCACAATTTCCAAAATGAATTATCTTCTGACATTTTTCATACTAATGAGTCTAGTGAGGCATATTTTAAACAGGATACAGCTGTTAAGTTTAAGAAAATTTTCACAAATTAGAATCACTTGGTTATGCCTAATCAGAAAAGTTCTATGCAATACACAGAAGTAGTCCCAGTGGAATTCAGAATACCAAATGTTTCACGACCATATTTGTATAAATGTTTTATCCCATCCCACAAGATAAATTGGATATATTTTATGACATACCATTGAAAATTAGATTATATTTATTTCCTTTGGAATTTAAAATAAAAAGTGATTACTGTTTTTTAATACCAAAAAAAAAATGTGCCAAATATTTGTTCCCTCACTGGCTTATTAAAGAAAATGCTTAAACTCTTTATACTGAATGACATTGATAAAAAATTTAAACAACAAAAGTTAAGGCTATATCATAGAGAATGGAACTCATCCATATAGTTGCCTTGCTTGTATAAATATAGTGTAATAAATAATTCAAGATACTGTATCCTTATGCATATAATGCTATGACTTAGTGATGCTTATTGTAAATGCTGCAAACGGCAATATCAGAAGTCATCACCATCCTTGAAAAAATGGAACTCTTTACCTCCTTAGGGTTGAATTAATATTATAAAGACTGGTGAAGAATAGCATGCATATTTTTAAAAATATTCTATTAACAATAGATTTTTAAACTTTCTCTTTTTTTCTTTTTCTTTAGCTCTAGGAGAAGATCATAGGAAACATATATTCTTTGTCACCAATTTCACCAACTACAGTACAGCAGTGATCAGGGAAAACATGGATGAGGAAGAATGAAATTTATTGACTCCATGGGTTTGACAAACACATGTTTCTCAGACTGTAAAAATATATAATGGATTATATTATCCAATGTTTAAATATCCACAAAGATGAGCAAAAATCTGATGCTTCCAAAAAGTAATAGGACATCTTACAAAATTTATTATATGGGGTACTACTATTTCATTACATGATGTTCAATTTTTAGGTTTAATGTTTTCAGAGGAAAATGGAGTATGAACATTGTTCTGAGACTTCATATTATATTAGTTTCAAGCTAGTATTATTTATATAACATTCATAAATCCACTGTTTATGTAATGAATATTATGTACCTTTTCCACTTTATTGAAAGTATCAAGCAATTGAAAGGATATCAATCTACAAAGAAAGGTCATTAGAGGGAGGAGGACAAGCTGTTCTCTGCAGTTTTGTTGTTTTGTTTTTTAAATGTTTATTTTTGAGAAAAAGAGAGAAAGTGTGAGCATGCAAGCAGCGGGGGGCAGATAGAGAGGGGGACAGAGGTGTCAAAGTGGGCTGTATGCTGACAGCACACAGTCTGATCCAAAGTTCGAACCTATGAACCATGAGATCATGACCTGAGTCGAAACCAAGAATCCTGTGCTTAACCTACTGCGCCACCCAGGAGCTTCTCTGTATCTCCAGTTTGAACTGCAGATGTGCACAGAAGGGAAACTTCCATTCTCCAGCTAAAGCATGAGTAGCTAAAGTACTTCTCATAGATATCTTCTTGGAAAACTCAGTTAGCTTTTATTAACTTAATACTTATTGATTTCTGGCTTTCACTTAGGACAGAATTTGACAAATATCATTTCCATCTTACCACCACACCACAACCAACAAACTCTGGACAGCCTTCAAATTCTTAACTTCTCTTAAATCCATCAGAGGACCAAGGTGACAGGGAAACCAACTAACCTCAAACTAAGGAAAGTCAGATATATTCAAAAGGAAATGGAATATCAGCCCTTGCTGACCTGACAGTTAATGTCATCAGACACTCAGTAAATCCGAAAAATTGAGAGTGACATATTTTTAAAATATTGATCATTTAAATAATAATTTAAATACTGAAACGGAAAACCCACTGTTCAATTAGAATAAAGATTCATCAAAAAAAAATCTTACATAGTTGAAGATGGGAATAACCATCAGGCAAAAAAATTAAGAGAGTGTATTGTCAGTAAGCCTGCACTATATAATGTTAAAGGAGGTGTTTCAGATGGAAGAGTTAATACAAGACAGAAATTTGGGTCTACCCAATTAGTAATGAGCACTGAAAGTTATACTACTATTTCTATAAGATGACTGCATGTTTAAAGCAAAATAATTAGTAATGTATTGTGGTCTGTAGCATGTATAAAAGGAAATGTATAACAACAATAGTACAAAAACAAAGGAGAAATTGAGTGTACTCTTTTAAGGTCATTATACTACATCTAGAGCAGACATAATTTTATATAAAGGTAGAAATCAATTAATAAAGGGTGGATATTTTCAAATCATGGATGATTATTTAATGTGTAAAAAGAAGCCAATTGTGGGGATAATCAAAGTAATAAAATTATTAATATCAAATAAGGCACAGAAAGAGGGAAAAGGGGCCAGATGGGAGAAATAGAAAACAGCTAGCAAGATGGTAGATTTTAATTCACCCTCAATAATAACTTTACATAAAAGAGTCAATTAAAATCAGAGACTGTCATTTTGAGTATTTTATATATGCACCAAACTATAAGCTGTCTATAAGAAAAACCACATAAAGGTCAAGACAGAGATAGGCTAAAACTAAAGCATAACATACAAATAGAAATGGACAGAAAGCAGTAACAGCTACATTAATGTCATATAAAGTAGACTTCAAAACAAGGAAGCTTATGAGTTAAATAATGACATTCAAAATGATAAAGATGATAATTCCCCAAGAAAATATATAATTCCTAAACGTGTATACATCTCATAACACAGCAAACATGAAACTACAACTAATAGCACTAAGAGTGCTATTATTCACAATTATATTTGGAGACATTAATATCCCCCTCTTAATAGTTGACTGAACAAGATCTAAACAACAATATCAAAGCATTTGGCCTAATTGACATTTATAACCCCTCTTTAGTGAGAACAGAAAAATGCACATTGTTTTCAAATGCAAATGAGATACTAAGAGAGAAAAGCTACATTGTAGGTCATAAAACAAAACAAAATATTTAGTCTAGTCATTATAGGTCTAATTTGACCATATTGAATTGGAGTGAAGTAACAAATGTATTGGGAAAATCTGCAAATATTTGGAAAATACCTCCCTTTTTTTAAAGTTTATTTTTATTTTTTGAGAGAAAGAGAGAGGGAATGAACAGGGGAGGGGTGGAGAGAGAGGGGGAGAGAGAGAAAGAGAATCCCAAAGAAGCTCGGCACTGTCAGCACAGAGCTGTGAGATCATGACCTGAACCTAAATCAGGAGTCTGATGCTCAACCAACTGAGTCACCCAGGTGCCCTGGAAATTAGCTTCCTTCTAAGTAACCAATGCATGAAAGAGAAAAACAAAAGAAAAAATTTTTGAAAATTCGCAGAGAATGAACATAAAGGCATACCATAGCAAATGTATGGAATACAGCTAACACAATCCTTAAAGAGAAATGTATAACATTAAAAACATACATCATAAAAGAACTTGCTCAAATAAATGAATTATGCTTCTACCTTAAGCTAGACAAAGAGCAGCAAAGTGATTTCAAAGTAAGTGCAAGGGAGAAAATAAAACACAAGAGCACAAGACACAAAACTGACAAAAGAATAACATAGAAGAAAACTCAATGAGAAGCTAATTCTTTGAGAAAAAAATAATTCTGATCAACTGCCAAAACCCAAGAAATAAAGAGAAATAGTGAGAAGACACAAACTACTGATATAAGCAATAAATTATGGAATAACATTACAGACACTATAAATATTAAAAATATACTTAAATACAATTACAAAAAATTCCATGCTCATTATTTTGATAATTTTGGCGAAATACAAAATCTTTAACAGAAACAAACTGTCAAAGTTCACCAGAAATTGACTGAATGCTTTATGTTTTGTAAGAAATTTTACTTCCCGTTAAAAACCTTCCCATATGGGAACTCGAAGCACAGATGGATTCAATGGAAAATTATACTAGACATTTAAGGAGGACATCATATCAATTTTATAGGCACTCTTCTTAAATGTAGAAGAAATAACACATTTTAAGAGGCCAGTATTAATCTGATATCAAAACTGAATAAAAACATCTTAAGAAATGAAAATTATAAACCAATATCCCACATAAACATAAATACAAAAATTCACATCCCAACACTAGCAACTAGAAATCAACATGTAAGTAAGACATTATAAGATGATCAAATGAGTTTCATCTCCAAAAAAGAAAAGGCAGTTTAATATTCAAAAATCAGTCAAGATAAAAATACAGAGAATATCATGGCCCCTGCATGAGGATAACACTCAAACTCAAGAAGCAAATTCAGGAAGTGTTTTTTGCCGAATGCTGTGGATGGGGATGCAGTGTCAGGCATGGAAGTTGCTGTCTACATCAATGAGAATGACACCATGACAATCAAGCCCCACCTTGGGCTCATCCTCTGTCCCCAGAACTAACATTTTTGTTTTTTAGTAAAACAGTTTTTCTTTTACTTCTAAAAAATATCAAGGCAATTCACCTCATTAACAAATCAAAAATGCAAAACAAGATGACCATCTCAGCAGATAAAGAAACATTTGACAAAAATCATATGTATTTACCATAAAAATTTATGCAAACCAGAAATGGAAGCAAATGTCCTCAACCTGATGAAGAGATCTACACTAACTCTAACACACACATTAGGTAAAATACATACTGACTTTATTTAATAATGAACAAAGATTAAAGCCACATCAAAAGGACAAGAAAAAAAAATCTTTTTCTTCACAGCTAACATGATAGTCTTTTAAAAAAATATTTTTAATGTTTTATTTCTGTGAGAGAGAGAGAGAGAGAGAGAGAGAGAGAGAGAGAGAGAGACAGCATGAACAGGGGAAAGGCAGAGAGAGAGGGAGACACAGAATCTGAAGACAGGCTCCAGGCTCTGAGCTGGCTGTCAGCACAGAGCTGGACGCGGGGCTCGGACCCACCTACGATGAGATCATGACCTGAGCCGAAGTCGGATGCTTAACTGACTGAGCCACCCAGGCGCCCCAGGGAGCCACCCAGGCACCCCAATGATAGTCTTGATAAAATCCCAAAATTCTATCAAAACTTTATTAGAACTAAGTGAACTTAGTAAGGTCACAGAATATCACTACACAAAAATCAATTATATCTCTAAAGACTACAAATAAAAAAGTGTAAATTAAGATAAAAATGTCATTACTTTTAATAGCATGAAAAGACATATAAATCACTTAATTTTGAAAATATGTGCAAGATCTGTTTGCTGAAAACTACAAAATACTGATGAAAGAAATAAGAAATACTTAAGCAATTTGAGTGGTTTTCCCTTGTCACAGATTCAAAGATGCAATATAATTAAGATGTCAGTTCCCTCTAACCTGCTTTCCGGATTTAATTCCTATCAAACCCTAGCCAGCTTTTCCTGAAAGAAATCAACAAAGTCCAAATTTATGTAAATTTAGATTATAAATTTATACAAAAAGGATAAGGAACTATATAGGGAAAACAAGTTTAAGAAAGAAGAAAGAAGCTTACTAACACGACCTACTCTCTGGACCTATTATAACGATAAGGTAGTGAAGATGGAATGGAATTGGAGTCATGGGCTATATCGATCAGTGGAAGTAAAAAGAGGTTCACCAAAAGATGCTTAAATAAAACGTCAATGAAATCTCAAAAAAAGTTTTTTTTTTTTAATGATTATTTATTTTTGAGAGAGAGTACCAGCAGGGGAGGGGCAGAGAGAGAGGCAGACAGAGGATCTGAAGCAGACTCTGCACTGACAGCAGAGAGTCCTATGCAGGCTGAATTCAGGAACTATGAGATCATGACCTAAACCGAAGTCAGACACTTAAACGAATGAGCCACTTAGGTGCTCCCAACAAAGGTTTAAAGATAACACTTCGGAGAGAGGATAATTTTTTCATAAACAGTGCTGGAACTATTAGATATATGTTGGCTAAAAGTAGAACTCAACTCATATCATAATGCTTACCCAAATAAAAAACTTAAAATGTACCATATATCTAAATGGAATGTAAAATAAAAAACAAAAATCCTTAGTAGAAAACATAGGGAGAAATCTACATTTGGCAAAGTTTTGTGAGATATGACCCTGAAAGCACAAACCACAAAATATACATAAATTGAAATTTACCATAAGCAAAATTTTATGCACTTTGACAAAATATGTATTATAGGAGGAATGAAAGACAAGTTACAGATTAGGAGAAAATATATTAATAGATATTAATACATAATTCATAACTATATTCACAAATATGAAGATCTCTCAAAGTTCAACAAAAAGAAAAGCAAAAATTCCACAAACTGGACAAAATGTTTGAATACCTCCAAAGCAGAAATATGGCAAATGGGCACAAAAGACAACATCAAACATTGGGAAAGACAAACTCAAACTATAATGAGATGCGACTATATGTTTTTTAATGGCTAAAAATTTACCAGGTATTGCCAAACATATGGAGCAACCGGAAGTCACATTTTTCTTCAGAATTCAAAATGGTATAGCCATTTTGGAAAATTTTTTGTCAACTTGTTATAATGTTAAAAGGACACTCTATAATGGATCAATTATGTGTATGTATCTATGTGAAGTAAAAGATGTACACTCTTTTGTACACACTAATCTATATGTAAATATTTGTGACAGTTTTGCTTGGAATCAAGAAACCTGAAAACAGGTGCTTTAACTGTGAAACCAATAAGCAAAATGCATTACTTCCATACAAAGAAATACAAATGAATAGATGAATAATACATGCAACCATATGAAAGAAGCTCAAATTGGGAAAAAATAGAATTAAAAAAGCTTTATATTGCATGATTCAATTTATTTGGCTTTCTTAAAAACACAAAACTATAGAGACAGAAAACAAATCAATGGCAATACCAGGGAGGAACTGTCTGTAACGGAAAATAGAGAGCTGACTTAAGTGTTGAGCAGTTCTCTATCTTGATATTGGTGGTAGTCACATGACTGAATATATTTACGAAACTAAAAAGGGTAAATTTTACTACATGCAAATTACAGCTAATTAAAATGAAAAACCATATTTATAATTATGCTTACATATGGCTGATAATTCTCAGTTCCTCCCTTTAGTTCAAAGCTAATTCTTATTTGACAATAGGAAATAGTTCCTTTTGTTAGATTATATACTAAATGATTTTCAATGGTCAAAAAAATTCTAATTATTCTAATACATTTATTTTGCTATGATTAGCTTGAAATATTTGTGTGTTTTTAAAGTTTATTTATTTTGAGAGAGAGAAAGAGCACATGCAAGCAGAGGAGGGGTAGAGAGAGAGGAAGAGTCCCAAGCAGGCTCTGCACTGTTAGTATGGAGCCCCACGCAGGGGTGAAACCCACAAACTGACCCAAAACCAAGAGTGGAGTGCTCAGTTGACTGAGCCACCCAGGCACCCCAGCTTGAAATATTTGTAGATCCATTCATCAGTTGATGGACATTTAGGCTTAAGGGGAAGAGCACTGGGTGTTATATGGAAACCAAATTGGTAATAAACTATTAATTAAAAAAAAGAAGTATTTGTAACTGCTAGAGCCAAAATTCTTCCTAAAAGTGAAGTTTGTAACCAAATACATAAAATTGGTTTTTTTTTTATAAAGATCATAATAATAATTCCCTTCTCCAAGGGTACGATTCTGAATCATTCCATTGTAATCTTAAAAATCTTCTAAAGACTGACTTCTTTGGGACACATATTTTAGATTACACAGTTTCAATGTATTAAAAAAATACAGATCAAGTTGGACGCCTGGGTGGCTCAGTTGGTTGAGCATCCAGCTTCGGCTCAGGTCATGATCTCATGGTTCCTGGGTTTGGGCGGTGCGTCGGGTTTTGTGTTGACAGCTCAGAGCCTGGAGCCTGTCTTGGGATTCTTTGTCTCTCTCTCTGACCCTCCCCTGTTTGCACTCTTTCTCTCTGTCTCTCAAAAATAAATAAAAAACATATAAAAAAATACAGAGCAAGTGTTCAAAACCTTTTTTATTTTTATTAATTTTTTTAATTAAATTTTTTTTTGACAGCTCTTTCTTTACTGGTTACCAGGGGAAAGGTGTGTGGGGAGGGGGGAGATGGAGGAAACAAGGGTTGGGGAAATTTTCCCATATGTAATACAAGGGTGGGATGAAATGGATAATAATTAGGTTTGCAAACTGATCAGATCTCTGGCTCTAAAAAGTCCAGTTAACTACAAAGTAAACTGTAAAAGTGGAGAATTGCTTAGAGCAGAGAAAGAATGGAAATGGAAAGTGTGTGGGTTGCCTACTCCAGATGATGGTGGTACTGACTAGCAAATGCCAGTGGAGATAAAGAAAACCAGACTAAATATATTTTTTCATTAAAAAAGGTAAATAAAGGTAACCAAAGTTAGTATTCAAAAAACTTTTCTAGCTGCTAATAATCACACACATAAGCTAAAGGCTCAGGGTTTTACCAAGAAGTAATTTCAAAGACAGGCAGTAAAATTTATTAATATAAGCCCTCAAAAAATGGTGCCTCTGGCTTCCATATATTTGAAAAATGAGAACTTTAGTCTTTAATAGAATCATTCTCCCAATATTCTTCTGAAAATCCACAGGTAAACTTATTTATATAGTGTGAATTTTTAACATGTCCCAAATTCAGGGTGCTTATATCCCTAATTCCCTTTGAATTAGGGGTACTTATACCCCAATGTATATAGCAGCATTATCTACAATAGCCAAATTATGGAAACAGCCCAAGTGTCTACTGACTAATGAATGAATAAAGAATTACCATGTATATACAATATATAATACTTTATTATATATTTATATTTTTAATATTTATTTTCATACATTATATATACATCTATATACACATATATATAATAGAATATCACTCAGCCATAAAAAAATAATGAAATCTTGGTCATCTGGGTGGTTCAATTGGGGGTTGAGCATCTGACTTCTGCTCAGGTCATGATCTCACTGCTTGTGGATTTAAGTCCCACATCAGGCTCTGTGCTGACAGCTCAGAGCCTAGAGCCTGCTTCAGATTCTTCCCTTCCCCTCCTTATGTGCTTGTGCTCTCTCCCTCTCTCTCTCTCTCTCAAATATAAAACAAAACAATAAAAAATGTAAAAATAATGAAATCTTGACATTTGCAAGGACATGAATGGAGCTAGAGAGTATTATGTTATGCAAAATAAGTCAGAGAAAGACAAATACCATAAGTTATATATGGACTTAAGTTATATATGGAATTTAAGAAACCAATGAGTAAGGGGGGATAAAAAGAGTGAGGCAAACCAAGAAACAACTACAGAGAACTGATGGCTTCCAGAGGGGAGGTGGAGGATGGGTGAAATAAGTAATGGAAATTAAGGAGGACACTTGCTGTGTTGAGCATTGGGTCTTGTATGGAAGTGACCAACCACTATATTTTGTACACCTAAAACTAATAATACACTGTGTGCTAAGAAGAATTTAAATTAAAACTTTAAAAAATAGGTAGTATGACCTCAGGATTCTAGGACATGGCCCATCACAGGATAAGTTGAGGCTCAGAGGGAAATTAGGAGTGTCAGGGATTCTGGTAGCCACATCCAGACAGTAGGCTCTCTTAGAAATCTTGACTGGGGCGATGGAGGGAGAGAATCCAGATGGGGCAGGATCAGAAGGGAGTGGATGAGAAAGATGAGCAAATTTGCCATATAGTGAAGCAGAGAATCGAGGGGTGAGGTAGCCGGAGGGACTGGGCTCAGGGTTTGGAGTGGCCGAGGGACTTAGAGCAGGGCACTGTTACTGCATTTAAGCCAGGGTGGGCACTGTGGGGTGCATGACAGGTGCCCTGGAAAAGAGGAATGGGCAACCAGGTGGATGCTTTCAGGGGCGAGCCCTTGGGAGAGGGCTGGAAGTTGGGCAAGAGGAGCAACTAGGCAGAATGAAGCCTTCTGCAGCAGCCTTAGATCTCTCTAATCCAAGGATCCCTCTTGGGAGGGTATTGTTCCATATGCATTTTTCAAAAAAGGACACTGAACCACAGAGAAGTTAAGGAACTTTCCCAGAGTCACACAGTGTTGATCTTTAACATGTCTGCAAGCTGGGTGGCTTAGAAACCAAGAAGGGAGAGACAGTATTCCCTCTGGTTTTTCTGTGATGATCTTAGTGTGAAAGGCAGTTTTAGGGCAGGTCCAGCCAGGCTCAGGGCAGGCTGTCGAAGGAAGTCCAGGGACGTTGGTGTTTACTCTTTCAGTCACTTGAAAGTACAGAATTCCAGACAGGTTGGGCAAGCCTCAAGGGAGTGCAGCACTAAGAACTGAGCCATGAAGAAATATTACTAAGTGAAAGAGGTCCATCTGAGAGAGCTCATACCACACAATTCCAACTATATGACATTCTGGAAAAGGCAAAACTATGGATACAGTAAAATGATCAGTGATTCCCATGAGTAGAAATAAAGAGAGATAAATAGACTGCACACAAAGGACTTTTAGGGTAGGGAAAATACACTCTAGGATATTACAATGATGGATATACATCATTAAATTTTGTTCAAACCCACAGAATATACAACATCAAATGTGAACCCTAAGGTAGATGATGAACCCTGGATCATTATAATGTGTAAATGCATGTTCATTCTTGGTTAAAAAATACCATTTTGGTAAATGATGTTGATAATGGGGAGGCTCTGCACATGTAGGGACAAGAAGTATATGAGAAATAGCTATACTTTTCTCTCAATTTTGTGGAAAACCCAAACTGCACTAAAACATTAAAGTGATAAAAAAAAAAAACCATGATCATTCCTTATCACTCTAATAGGTAATAGTTTTTTAACCAAGAAAAAAAAAGCATAAAAAATTAAGTAATAAAAACAATGAGATTAAAATTTAGACCTCCCCAAATGCAGAGAATATCTGAATTCAATCACATTGGATAGAAGCATTTATTTAAAAATTGGTTGAATAAATAATTTCTAGCCCAAAGCTAGTAATCTAAAAAAAAAAGGACTACACATGAGGCAAACTATAAAAATAAGATCAAAATCATAACAATATGGCAGTAATACAAAAATAGACACATAAATCAATGGAACAGAATAGAAAGTCCAGAAATAAACCTGTTTATATGGTCAATTAATTTACAATGCCAGGGATAATAATCTGCAGTGGGGAAAAGACAGGCTCTTCAACAAATGGTGCTGGAAACACTGGATGGTTACATGAAAAAGGATGAAACGGAACCACTTCCTCACACCACACGCAGAAATAAACTCACAGTGGATCAGAGACCTAAATATGAGACCTGAAACCATAAAACTCCTAGAAGAAATCATAGGCAGTAATTTATTTGACATTAGCTGTAGGAATGTTTTCCTAGATAGGTTTCCTCAGGTACGGGAAACAAAAACAAAATTAAATGATCGGGACTATACCAAATTAATAGCTTTTGTACAGTAAAGGAAACCATCAACAAACCAAAAAGGCAACCTTTTGATTGGAAGAAGATATTTGTAAATGATTTACCTGATAAGGAATATCCAACATACATAAAGAATGCACACAACTTGGCATCCAAACCACAAATAATCTCATTAAAAATGAGGGGAGGATCTGAGTAGATATTTCCCCAAAGAAGACATGTAAACTGTCAACAGATACATGGAAAGATTCTCAACATTATAAATCATCAGAGAAATGCAAATTAAAACCACAATGAGATATCACTTTACATCTGTCAGAATGGCTAAATTTAAAAAAGGTAAGAAAAAACAAGTGTTGGTGAGGATGTGGAGAGAAAGGAACATTTCTGCACTGTTAGTGGGAATGCAAATTGGTGCAACCCTTTGAAAAAGACCATGGAGGCTCCTCAAAATATTAAAAATAGAACTATCATATGATCCAATCATTCTGCTACTGGATATTTACCCCCAGAACCAAAACACTAATTCTAAAAGATATATGTACTCCTATATTTATTGCACTATTATTTAAGATAGCCAAGATATAGAAGACACCAATTTTCCATAATAGATGAATGGATTATATATATATATATATATACTATATTTATATTATATATATTATATGTATGTTACATGTATGCTATATATGTCTAGCATATATATCTACTATATATAAAAATATATATACACTATATAAATATATATATAACATATATATATAGTCCATAAGACGTTTTCTCCTTTGTTTACTTATTCCTGTTACTATACACACTAATGTTTTGCATATATTTTTTAATTCCTTTTACATATGATCCTTGTTTACCCTATTCTCCTTTTATAAAGCTCAATATACTTCTTTTGACATGTTTATGCATTTACATTTTTTTCTTTTGTGTAGTATGTAAGATCTCAGATGGCAAATATGGAATCTATAGAATTTCTTTTGCATAGCACTTGCAAATAAACTCAGATTTTTGTCTTAGTTTCATTTAGTTAATATAAATATGTAAGCAATATCTATCATGTATAATTTTAACATCTGACTTATACTTTTGAAAATCCATTATTTTTTACTCTTTTTCAGTAAAAATAACTCTTCCAACTATTACTTTTCCACAGGCAGTGACGGGTCAAGGACTTAACTATGCTTGTTAGTTCAGTACTTTACATGATTCCCAGGCACAAAATGAGACTTTATTAAGTATTTGTTATATGCAGTAATAATGCAGATTACAAAGACTCCAGGATACAAAGAAAAATCGGTTATATAGAAAGACCTAGCCAATTTTATTGAGCTCATGTATTTTTCCTCACTGAGAATGACAAGCTTTGTATTTTTCTCCATCCAAGATGTACTGGCAAAGGGCTTTGTCTCAAGTAGGACCAATATGATCTTAAAATATTGCCTTTAGAAACATACTTTTTTTTTCTGCCTGAAATACAGTACTTATTGAAAGTCTAAATTAAATACAAGTAGAAGAGCTTTTATAAAATTCTATTATGGCTCAAAATTGAAGTCTGATAAGAAAGCACATCACAGGATGCTACTAGATGGTAATTGATGAGCTACTGACATTTCAGGTTTTCATCCATAATGCATAGGAAACCAATTATTATCCAAATGACAACATATTTCTAAGTCTCTTAAGGCTGAGAACCACATTTTCAATCATTCAGCTTTTGACTGCTCCTCGGCTTTCTTTTTATCCCTATTTATTGTTGTACATTTGTGTGCATCTAAACTGTCCTTTGTGCACATGGGACAAATGAATGATTCATTCTTGATCTGTTGTTTTAAGAAATCCACTGGGTTTTTTAAAAAATTCGAGTTTACCTCCAAATAGTAATAAGAAAGCAGAAAAAAATGGTATCTTATGGTATCTTTTAGAAATATTATTCTTAAGGGAAAAAATGGGTATATTTAAAAATTTTCCTTAATGTTTATTCATTTATTGAGAGACAGAGCATGAGCAGGGGAGGAGCCAAGAGAGAGGGAGACACAGACTCCAAAGCAGGCCCCAGGCTCCGAGCTGTCAGCACAGAGACCAGGGTGGGGCTCAAACTCACAAACTGAGAGATCATGACCTAAGCCAAGGTCAGATGCTTAACTGACTGAGCCACTCACGTGCCCCTAAACAGGTATGTTTTAGAGAACATTTTTAAAAATCCATTTTTCTTAAAGAGATCAGGAAGAAATAACGAAAATGAATAGCACATACAGTTTAGAACTGTGTTTCTCAAATTTTACTCAAGAAACTTCTTCCTTAGGTTATTTAAAATGTAGGTTTCTGGTATTCATCTCCACTGGCTCCTCAGTATCATTTTCTTAAAACATGGACTAAATCTGTTAACCGATTATTAAATGAAAGGCTACTGACTTATGCCTATCTGTGGTTTTATTTGCTTGTTTTGCTTGTTTGTTCCCTCTGTGCATTTTGGAGATAGTGCACTTAGGAAAATGATTTTCAATATACCCAGTTTTGCAGTATACATGTAGGAATATTCTGGGGTATTTTTCTACCTGGTATTTTGTACTTCAAAAGCTCAGAGTCAGAGTCTATAAAACTGTGTGGTAGGACCGAAAAGTTTAGGAAGACTTCTTAGTAATAGGAGGGTGGATAATCTGTGTGTCATTGTGTGACATAAAAAAAAAGTATACAAAATTGTCTTCACATTTGTTTACAAGGCTGTAAAAGTAAATATTATGTAGCATAAGGCAAAGCTAGACCTATAAAGAAAAGCTAAAATTAAACATGAAACAGTGAGATCATAAAGCAAGTTTCCCCATATCGGAAATTTTCTGGATACCAGTGGGTGTTGTGTGTGTGTGTGTGTGTGTGTGTGTGTGTGTGTGTGTACTTACTGTGGCAGTGTTGCAATAGTTTAATAATTAACATTAAAATAGAGTCAAATTTTTAAAAAGGTAATGAGGTGTTTGCTAGATTAATTAGGACTCAAGCAGGAAATAGCATAGATTATACAAATATAGCATATGACAAATGGCGTAGCACATGGTCTCTTAATGCACTATTAAATTGCAACTGTCCTGGGTAAAAGAAATATACATAAAGACTGTCAGGAGAACTTGAAGTAATATATCATCTTCTCATAAATAATAGTTAGCTGTCAACGTGGAACTGCTCTGTGTGCATTAATTCAAGTTAAAGAGTTGTGTCTCGATTGCCTGTGTACATGCACTGTTTCAGTATATATTTTTTGAATTCAGTTTTAGAAGGACTTAAGCCATCACTTATGACTAACAATAAAAGCATACACATGGTTTCCACAGGGAAGTTTGACTATTACATAGCTAAAAAAACCCTCTTATTCCCAGTTTCAAAGCACTCTAGTTAACCACTTTGTAGCCACCCAGCAGACACTATGAAAATTAGAATTGAAATATCACCATTTAATTTTATTTATTCTCACTTTCATTTAATAATTACTTTTATAATACTACCATTCATTAGACATTTATATAATTCTCACAATGACCTTTATATGAAATTCAGTTTTATAATATATTACAACGATGTCCATGTTGATGATAATAATACTCATAAAGGTTCAATAGTTTACACAATGTAACAGATCAAGTAAGTTTCAAAGGGTGGATTCAAACCCATTTCTGTTGCAATCCAAAGGCTTAGATATTTACAGAACATTATATGTTCCTTTTGTGTCCTATGTTGAGTGACAAGGTAATAATTATAAAAGTGAGCCTTTTTAAGAATCTGACTGTTATGTCTAACCTACATTTCCAAAAATGATTCTGATTAGGTATTTAATTGGTTAACAAAAATTGAAACTGGATTTCAGTTTTGAAACTGAAACTGGATTAAATAGAAACTGGATTTAATAGAAACTGGATTAAATAGAAACTGGGATAAATAGGCTTAGCAACCTCTCTCTATAAAAAATAAACTAAAAAATCACATCTATGGAAGTGTTGAGTAGATTAATCATATACAATGCATTCTCACCACCCGTAAATGTGTTCCACAGAGAATAAAATACATATCCTTTATACTGCAGTATTGAAGTATATATTGGTGAGGGGAGCATTATTATCATTGAAAATAATCTTAGTATCTATGTTCTCTAGGCCACTGATGTAAGAGCTATATTTCCATTGGAATGGACTCTCTGATTTTATTGGGGATAATGAGTTCCCAGAGTACCAGAATAAGGTAGTAGCACTGAGCAATCAGGGACGCTGGTCTGGTTGTCACAAGAAACAAGAGTCACTACAGTCATCAGAATGGTATAACAATAGGTATATACAATAATGACCAATTAATCAAGGTATCCTAAGACAGAAAAAGATACATCACCCATACTGGAAGAATAAAAAACTTTCTCCCCAATTTTTTTTGGTCAAGTTTAAGCAAAACTTAAAAGATAAGCAAGATCAGCAAACAACAATGACAAAACCTGAGCAATCCCAGAGATTTATGGTGTTCCTAAGTTTCCCAATTTTGTATCCCTTCTCAGACCTGGAAACCCTTGAATGATGGACAAGTATCCTGGAAAAGTGACTTCGCATTTTTAGCAAAAATATATATTATAAATCTCCTACCTGGCACTTCCTGAAGCGACCTGTACAAGATACAAGATACCTGAAACTTATAACAAGGGCATCTACACCAGAGAAAGGAAAACAGCAGTCATTGGAGTAATTAATGATCAAAGCAAATATTCAATTTGGCCTATTTCAATATTTTAGTGAATCTAGTAGTTCTGTAATCACAACTTGTGGTATTTCTCTGGCTTCTGAATATATAGTTTGAATGGATTTACAAAGCAATTGGCAGAGCCCGACTATTAGCTCTCTTGAAACACAAGAACCTAGTTCATCTTGCTTATCAACACAATTAACCAGAAGGAATCCTTCATCAAAGATTAGAAAGAAACAAAGATCATGAACTCTTATCACATCCTCATTTTAATTACCTAGTTGAATTATTGTAATCAAATAGCAACTCCATTTATAGAGATGCATGTTTTGAAAAAAGTGTTGAAAAAAATAATTCTCCTAGCATCCTGCCACTTTTTTGGATTATGACTTATTTACACCATAGAGTGTCTAATCATCTTTTTGTCCCATAGATCATCACTCATATCCACTACATTGGGACACCTTGCCAAGATAATATGGTGACACATACTGTTATTGGGGAAACACTGGTACCCAACTGAGCAATAAATCTCACCAAAAGTGATGAATCTGTCATTTCAATAATGTTACTTAGTGTCTTGTGCTCTGCAGCATTTTAGGACATACTTTCTGCAGGGAAAAACAAATTGCTTCATTTGAATTACTTGCCCAAAGTGTCACCATACTTAAAACATTAAATTTGGAAGAAATGCATAGCTCTCTGTATTGCACTGAGTACTAGGCTACTAGGTTTGAATAGGATACCAGAAAGAAGGGCTGGCTCACTTGTATTTACTTAGACGATCCAATGATACCCACTGATCAGCCACTGATAACTTTTGATAGGAAACAAACAACAGTTGGTTACAGTTCAGGATTTGTAGGAACAAAATTGGAGAATAAGGCACCAGATTAGAAGACTGAAAATAAGGAACATTGAAGAAAATCATATGGGTAAATATCTTTTTTGAAGATTTATGTTGAGAGACAGAGAGAGAGAGAGACAAAGGAAACACAGGATCTGAAGCAGGCTCCATGCTCTGAACTGTCAGCAGAGAGCCCGATGCGGGGCTTGAACTCACCCACCCCATAAGATCATGAGCTGAGCTGAAGTTGGACGCTCAACCAACTGAGCCACCCAGGTGCCCTCATATGGGTATATTTCTTAAAATAAGCTGTAACTAGTGAGATGTCTGTATTCCATGTAAATGTTCAAAAAGACCTACACACTTTCAATAATTATCTAAGACTTCTTACGTGGTAGAATTTCCCCAGCCATGATAATATACACATGATAGGCATATTAAAAAAATAATAAGGCATAGAGACAGAAAGCAAGTTGTGCATGAAAAAAGATATGAACTGTTTCTCACCAAGATAGTCTTGCCTACCTACCACTACTGAGTTCTCTACTTGCCTAGAACAGTGACCAACCTTAGGCCCCCGAAGGAATATACTGATGGCAGAGTGATGACAGATGGAAATGAAAGTGATTTCTCTTGCTGGGATAGAATACTGATTTGCTTTCCTTGCCATCTATGATTCCGCTGGAACCAGAATCTAGAAACTTGGTAAAAGCTTCATGCATCGCCATCTTGTCCTATGTAGTGTTGCTTCTGATAGTGGGAAATTTTCCGACACTAAATCAAGTAAGTTATTCAACAAGCTGAGGCTTATACAGTTCATCAATTTTAAGTCCCCTCATCATCAGAAATACCTGACCAGGAGGAATGCTCCTCTTTCTCTCTGGAGCCAAAGAGTCTGCTTATGCTCCAGACAAAAGATGCCACCTCTTGAGTGTGGAGTGTTGTCCCACAGGATGGTACCTATGTCATTATCCAGTAGACTATCTAATGATGTTTCACCTGTAGCCAGTGCCTCTGAATTCAGGAAACAAAAGGTGAAGGTAAAAGTGAGACAGCGCATGATTTCTACCTCAGAAAACTAAAAGTATTGCTTCCTGTCTGGCTGATTTTTGTCCTCTGAATGTTATAGGCCTCAGTACCCAAGGGAAGAAAGTTTACATTATGTAAGGGAATGCTTATCTGTTACATTGAAATGTGACTTTTCCTTCTGGCCATTTGGAACTTCTCATGTCACAGACCAAGCAGACAGAATATGTGGTTAATTTGTTGGATGAGGTAACTGATCTTGATCAGCAATAGGAAATACATGATTGTGTACAATGGGGTATAACAAAATGTTAGCAGGGAGCCTCTTGGTGTTTTTATGCACCGTCATGTGCCATGTTAAAAGATTTAACATGAAGATTTCGTCTCTGCAGTATAGTGTTTTCCTGATTTCTTTCATTGAATAAAACATTAAAAAGAAGCACCATTTTAAAATTTTTACTGTTTATTTATTATTAAGAGAGAGACAGAGAAAGAGTGAGAGGAGGAGGGGCAGAGAGAGAGGGAATCAGAGAATCTGAGGCAGGCCCAGGCTCCCAGCTGTCAGCACAGAGCTGGTCACGCTTTCACGAACCGTGAAATCATGACCTGAGCTCAAGTTGGATGCTAAACTGACGGAGCCACCCAGATGCCCCAAAAAACACCTGTGTTAAGCAAGGGACTTCTCTATGGTTACAACTCTGAAGAACAGCCTTAATTGCTGAATTAAGGATCAAAAACTAAATACATGGCTTTTCTCTCAAGACACTAAGTTTTGTCAGTGGCTTGTTACACAGCAAATCCTAAGTGATAAACCATGTGAAGGACAAATTTCTCATGGCTGCATCAGTATTTGACCTTAGAGGAAGTCAAAAGAAACTTCAGAGGAGCTCTTATAATGCCATTCAGTACACAATTTCATTTCTTTGCTTTCAGTATTTGAGTCATTTAAATTTAAGTTATTGTAAGCTATTTTACCTCACATTAAGTGGGAAGCATTGTTTAAATTCATTCAAAAAACAAACAATACATGAATGTTTTTCAAACCATATTTTTAAAATCCTCAGACTTAAGTCAATTTCAATAGCAAGTGTAACAATATGGAAGAAATTTGCTTAAGTTGAAAAAAAAATTGAATCCTTTGCCTTACAGAGCCACTAAAAATATGTACTGCAGATATTAGAACTGAGACTTTATATTGTTTTGAAGGGAAAAATTATTAATCAGTGTTTAACTGTATTACATCTCCTCTGAGCAAAGGCCCACGTAACATTTTCTTAAACTGGAAAGCTAAATGGAGATAGGTGTATGTCATTTATAAGTTACTCGATTTATTAAAAGGAAGGTACAATATCCTTATAAAATTTGGAATGACTGAGGTAGACTCTTTTTTAATAATGTGATAATTAATATGATGTTTTGAGAGTGCCCTCAGTCATGACTATTCTAAGAATCACAGAAATCTTTATATTATGGAAATTGACAGAAAATAACTTTCGAATTTTGTGTGTGCAGGCACTTGTGTGTGTACAAGTACGCCATAGAAGATAGGAATTCTAGGGCTGAAAATATGGATGCCATGGAGAACGTAATAGCTGATGGCAATGTCCTTAAATTCTAAGACTGGGAAATTATACATAAATCAATTATAATTGTCTTTGCTGCAGAGAATGCCTTTTAAGCAGTTATTAAATACATTTCTAAGGAATATAGACCCCATTTTTCCAAAGTGGCTTTCATTTCTCAAAATCTCTTAAATGATTGCTCAACCAGATAACAAATCTTATGGACTCGTGATCCCTTAGGAAGAATGTGACCAGTAACACCAATGAATTATAATGAAGCCACTAGTTTCCATTTTTCAGCCAATCTGTGCCTTTTTAGACTTTGCATTGCTGGGACATGTCCAGGTTCTTGCTTTTTTACATTATTTTTATTATTTATTTGAAGTATCTTCTCTTAATAGAATATAAATATCTCTATTCCCTGGAGTATGGGTATAGTATCTATCTGCTTGTATTTTACTTTTTCACAATATTTTCAAAATAACAGTATGCTGAGACATGCAAAACAAAAAGCACAGAAATATCAAACACAGATGACTTTTGCAAATGGCTCCTTAAAACGTCATCCTTCAAAATTTTCCAAAAGAGCTTCTATTGTGAGAAGCATATGTTTAAATTTCAGTCGGAATGGTTTTCCCAATTGTAAACTTCCCCTGAATGTTTAGCATTAATTATTTTCTATACTGGCAAAATTCTGTAAACATTTTGAATTTTTTATTATTGATATATTTCAATGTAGTGTTGACTGTATTGGAGTATAATTTGTCATGTTAATTTCAAGACGTTTCTCTTGCAATGATAGCAATAGATTCATTTGCAAGGATGTCATCTGAATTGTTATCGCTGTTGCAGGATAACACATTTACACGGTTCCTTGTAAAATTTGTGACAGCAGAGAGTGAAATGATCAGTGTTTTAAAATTAAAAGTATTTTGTTCTCATATCTTCTTTGGGTAATCACAGAAGGAGTCCTTCCATGAGGAGCATGGGGTTTAATTCACTTTAAATCATATGTATTCCTTTCACATAACTCTTATCAAGGTTACACAGCTTGCTGTTCTTTGAGACATTGTTGCTGCTAAACAAAGAGCCATTAAAATAGCATCTAGAGTGTCAAAAGTGATAACATACGTCCATGTGAGTAATTTTTAAAAATTTACTTTGCCATTTAGGTTACTAATACTATTGTGCCATTCTAACATAAATTTGAGGGAAAAATTCATCTTTCTTTGCAAGTAGTATGTTTAAGGTCCTTCTTATTTCAACTAGAAACTGAAAATAACCTAACATTTCTGGAGAATCAGAATAGACATTGTAGTGTTAGATACACAAATGAATGAAAGTAAATCAGGGAACAATACCTATTTAAAAATACTAAGTAATACATCTATACTTTAGGTGAAATAGGATATGTAGGCTCCAAAGGTACACTCGCTTTTGTAAACTAACAACAGGACATCAAGACTTACACCTATGATTATTTCCAGAATTTAGAAGGTCAAATTTCAATGGATAGGCTATTCAAAGAATTTTGGTGAGCTTAGCTTCCATATAGAATCTATTATTTTCAAAAACAAGTGCTAGAACAATAGCTTAAATATTATTCAGTATCCTTTTTATCAGTACTTCCTATTTTTCTAACCCATCATCTTCTACTTCTTTACCTGATCTACAACTAAAACGAAATACTTGAAATTCGTGCCTGTTACACATAGCCAAGTCTTTGTTCATTCTTATTGTCTCTCTGTCTCTGTGTTTCCCTCTTTCTCTTTATATATATATGAAGAACTTCTTTAAAGAAATAAGTATTCTTTTAAGAATTTTCTCATCAATATAAATCTTAATTCGACAATCATTTTAAATGGTAATTTTTCTAGAAATCATTATTTTGTGAGTCTACTTAGAAGCATTTCTGCACTGTATCCTATAATCCCTTCTTTCTTATATCTAACTCTCTTAGCTTCTGAAAAAACTGCAAATTCCTTTAGAGTAAGTGCTCAATTTTATGCATATTACACATCTATTTGTCCCAGTTGATCCCATTGATGATGGTACCTTGATAAAGTTACAGCCATTGATTTCCTAGATAATCTATGATATATTTATACTGAGCTTATTTTAGCTTAAAATTTCATTGTTTATACTCGTTTTTGACTTGGCTGGAGCATTTCCCCAATTACCTATTATTGTATCATTTGGATAATTTGGCTGAATATTTCAATGTAAATGTTTTATCACTGGTATCTCAAAGCTCTCTCCATTAGAAAGCTATTGGAAATTTACAATTAAATAGCACATTGACCTATGAATTGAGTGCAAATAGATAACTAGAGAAAAAGTAAAAAGAAAAGTACAGCAACATACAGTGCAATTGGAAAATAAACCTATCATTCTTCAAGTAATCATTTCTTACCCATTTGAATAATTTAATGAACATTATTAGGTACTTTTAATAATGTCATATACTGCTTCAATAGATTTCTTTAATTGCATCATACAATAAAAAAATAAACCACACATTTTAACCTTTAAGATGGTAGGGTATTTTTAAAAATAAAATGTTACAAAATGAACATATAATGACATTTAGGTAAGTGCTCAGACACAGAATAGAGAGTTATTAGTAGACAAAATGGCAGAATCTTATGTAGCCTGGAGGTTTAGAAAAGGAATCCTAAAGGAAGCAGAGTTTAAGTTGAAAGAAGTTGAGAAGGTAATAAAGTTTGAAAGGAAATATGCCCTTGTATATTTTCAAATAAAAAAGGGGGGTGCCTGAGCCATTCAGGTGGTTAAACATCCAACTCTTGACTTCAGCTCAGGTCATGATCTCATGGTTTGTGAGTTCGAATCCTACATCAGGCTCTGTGTTGATGGCTATGGATTCTCTCTTTCTGTCCCTCTCTGTGTGTGTATATGCATGCATGCATGCACGCTCGCACTCTCTCTCAAAAATAAACATTAAAAAACATTTTTTAAAGTATAGAAATCACTCAGTACAAACTGTAAACATTTATTAAACATGGTCATACAACATGCCAATCACTTGGACGGTGCTGAGAATCTAAAGGTAAAAAGAAAGCAGAGCTTATTTTCAAAGAAAACATTCTAACTAGGGAGAAAAATGAAAACCTCAGTGAATATATGCATCATAATTGCCATTAGTGAGTTGGGTTACAAAATTTTATAAGATATTGTGGGCAAATGGGGAGACTCATATAAGGACCAACTAACCCATAACAGGAATCACATTTCGGGTTTTACATATTTATTCCACAAATACTTGTTGAAGTCTGACTCTGACCAACTGACAGACATTAATTAAGCCCTTGGAAGGCTATGATGCTCAGGAAAGACAAGATGCCTTTTGCTAGAGAACTTAGGTCTAACACTCATACTTGAAAAGCAGTTCTAGATTTTCATGGGCAAGTTAGCAGAACAACTAATGAGGAGGGGATCTCAAAAGTTTTCTGGACACCAGGAGAAACAAGCTCTATAATAAAGGGGCTACGTCATACCCAGAAGAGAGCTGGGCATAGCAAGCCTCAGGCATTATCAACGCATTACTACTCACTGATGAAGAATCGTTCATAGAAAAGTAGAAGGACTGCCATATACATTTTCACCTAGCCCAGCTCCCTACGGACTGATATCTGATTGCTTATATATTTCTAATATTTTAATCCTAAAGCACTCATACTCAAAATATGGCCCACTTCCTAGAAAAGTCTTCAAAATCTGGGCACTTTTTTAAGATATAAATTTTATGGACATATCTCAGACTGACCAAGCAAAAACTTCTGGAGTTATTCCAATGATTCTACTTTAACAAGTTGTACAAATTATTCTTAAGTATGCTAAAGTTGAGAAGTACTCCATAAATCACATATGAAATATTAAATTTATAATAGAGAATATATTAAAATAAATATATTTTCAAAGGACTATCTTGTGAAAGTTGTATTTGCCTTGTTTTGTTTACATTGGTTATTCTTTCTTGGTGAATTGTCATTTTCATGCATAAAGCACCTCTCTTCATCAGACTTACAACCTCATGGCTTTTGTGGTTTGTCTTCTAAAAAATTTTCTTATTCAAGAAAGTCAGATTACTTTGAAAAAAATAAGCAGAAAATAAGCAAATATTTTTATTACCTATTCATAACATTCAACTTTTCCTTAAGTTTAAACTTTTCTTTCACTTGAAAGGTTGTACATCATTGTTAGTGTTTATATTAAAGTTTCTAATCAAACAATAAAGTAAAATGATTAATTACATTTATTTGGTATCTTAAACTATTTGAAAAATGGCAACTGGTAAATATTGACAAAGAAAAATATGGGGATATGCTAAATTAGCAAAAATGTATTTTATATTTTATATCATGGCATAACTTGATAGGCATAGCCTTCCATATATTTCATATGCTAAGATTTGATGCACAGAATGGACTTTTTCTAGTTGGAAGATGGTGTTACCTACTATAATATTTAAAAGGAATTGAACAGCAGGTGACTGATTCTCCTTTTAATTAGGAAAAATATTACACAATGTAGCTTTCACTATAAGACTGTTATGAGCTTGCTGATATTCAAAAAGATTGGAAATCATTGCATCTTTTCTAAAATGACAGATTTTCCCACCCTAAATAGAAATTGTGGAACACAGAATTTGGGATACTAAATCATCAAGGAACAACTGAGTATTTCGGGCACATGATGGATGCCAAATTTCTGGTGGGGATCAAAATCTGTCAAGGACAGTAGCTGCTATCATCAATCACTTCGCTGAAGGGCCTGGTTCTACAATGACTTATGAGTGTTCAGGAAGCCCAGTGGTGGCAGAAAGCAAAATAGACAGAAAAAAAAAAGTCAGCATTTCATCAGTGATACCCTAGGCCAGATGATATAAAATTCCACATCCATGCAATAAGCCAGGGAGAAAGACAGGCACAAATGAAGATCTTAATTAGGTTCAATTCACCATAGTTTATCAGTCTATCAGGCATATACTGGCACAGTACTAAGTAGAAGAATGTGTCACCATCATAATTTAAGAAATTGTGTTTTTAATTTATAGTTGGAATTTCATTGATAAAAATTATATCTGAAAAAATGTATAGTTTTGAAATTTGTATTTTGCTTTTATACCTTTATTTTGTGAGTATCATTTCAATATTTAATAGAGTATACTAAAAACATAAATTACCATTAATTTTAATTGCTTTATACCTTTTTCATACAGCATATCGGCTAAGATAGTATATGAAGGGCTTTGAACTGATAAGGCTTCACTGTTTTCCTTTGGTAGCTCAGAAATAAAACAGAATTTTAAAAATGTACCCTTAATTTATGTCTTACATGGAAATTTAATATATTCTTTAGAGCTGTATTTCTCCAGATATATAGAAGCTCAGTTATTGTATATATGTGATTTCATATTTTGTTTAAACTGCTCTGAGTTTAAGAACTTTTAACTAAAGGATTTCACTGTTCTCTGCAGATTATTTGTAATTTCTACATGTAATACAGATTACCTCTCCCTTTATAATTCTTTTCTGCTCTCCTTCCTTCTATAAATATTTCTAATTCGTTTTCTAGTATCTCAAACTGCATTTGGCTAAGACTCCGTTTTTTAAAAGTTGTACAGGTAGAACTGACCTATATTAATTTCAAGTGCACAATGTAATAATTCAATATCTGTTTACACTGGGAATTTTGTTTTGTATTTGTGTATATACTTCTATTAGATAACACCAACTTCCCTTCCATTTTTGTGGGTTATTTTGTAATTCCAACAACAATGTATGAGAGTGACCATTTCTTTTCAGCTTCCTTAACAGAGTATATTGTTAAGTTTCTGAATGTTTACCAATATTATGGGTGAGAATAATACCTCAGTATAATTAATAGTTACCATGCATCATCACACAAATTTATAATACTTTTTCTCATAATAAGAACTTTAAGAGTTACTCTCTTGGCAGTCCTCAAACATGCAGTAAAATATTATGGACTCTTGTCCCCATGCTATACATTACATCCCCATGACTTAAGTATTTTATAACTGGGCAGTTGTACCTCTTGACCCCCTTCACCCATTTCACTCACTCCTCAACCCCGATCCCCATGGAAACCACCATTCTAGTCTCTGTATCTATGTGTTTTTTTGTTTGTTCATTTGTTTTGTTTTTTTATATTCCACATAATGTGAAATAATATGGCATTTGTCTTTGATTTATTTCACTTAGCATGATACACTCAAGTCCCATCCATATTATACGGTGATAAGATATCACTCTTTTTGATGGCTGAGTTGTCTTCCATTGTATATACATATATACCAAATCTTTTTATTTATTCACTCATCAATAGGCACTTAGGCTGTTTCCATGCCCTGGCTATTAGAAATAATTCTGTGATGAGCGCAAGGTTGCATATATCTTTCCAAATCAGTGCTTTTGTTTTCTTTGGATAAATATAAATGGTATTGCTAGTTCACAGGGTAGTTCTGTTTTTAATTTCTAAGGAACCTCTGTATTGTTTTCCACAGTGGCTATACCAATTTATATTTCTGCCAATAGTAATGAGGATTCCATTTTCTCCACATCCTTGCCATCACTGGTTCTTTGTTGCATTTTTCATATTAGCCGTTCTAAATGGTATGACTGTGATTTTAATTTACATTTCCATGATGATTAGTGATTAAGAACTTTTTAAAGGGCCTGTTAGTCATCTGTACATCTACTTTGGAAGAAGGTCTATTCAGATTATCTGCCTGTTTTTAAATTAGATTGTTTTTTGCTGTTGAGTTCTTTATGTAATGTGGATATTAACCACTTATCAGCTATAAGATTTGCAAGTATTTTTCTCTCATTCAGTAACTTTCCTTTCATTTTGTTCATGGTTTCTATTGCTTTGTATAAGTTTTTTTGTTTGATATAGTCCCACTTTTGTTATTTTCATTTTGCTGCCTTTACATTGAAAGTGAGATACAAAATATCATGCTAAAACTTAGATCAAGGAGCTTCCTGCTTATGTTTGTTTCTAAGAGTTTTACAATTCTAGGTCTCGCATTCAAGTTATTAATCTGTTTTGAGTTAATTTCTCTTTGCAAGTTTCACTCTTTTGCATGTGGCTGTTCAGTTATACTAATACAATTTATTAAAAAGACTTTTCTTAGATCCATTATTTAATGGCAGGGACATTAAAACCTGAAGATCCCTTCTGTATTTATTAGCAGAAACTGTCCCACAAAGAACTTTCCCTCACCAACTATTTGATTACCTTGAAATTTAGTCTATACAGGAGAGGCTGGATAAATCTTTGATTATTTTACCTATTTTCAGAATAATTACTATTAGGCAGCTCTTTGCTTTTAGGTGTTTCCAGTAGGGACACTAAGGACATATATCTTTTAGGGGAAAATATTTATGAGTTTATACTGTTATTTTTACTTAAAATTCAGGACCACCAGGCTTTGATTTTTTTATTTTATAGTTTTGTCTCTTTTATGCAGAAAATCCCAGATCCTAATGATATTACCATAATTATACTGATGCAGGCAGGCTGAGTCAGAGAATCCAGAGAGGGGATTTCATAGGACTAGACAAGAGCACCCTTGGCTTTACACAGGATGGAAATCAAATGTGAGCAGCAGGAAACAAAAGCAGAGTTTATTGAAGATGCATATATATATAGAGAGAGAGATGCAGAGTGTTCAGGAGACTAAGAAAGGAAAAGAACAGGAGTCTTGTTTTTTCTTGGGGTCTGGTGCACAGGTCCGCTTAGGCATCTGGGAACTTGTCAGAACAAGTACAGGGTCCAGGTGTCCTTCATAAGCCCCTCATCCCCTGAAGCCAGGAGTCTTGGTGTCAAGGTGTTTGGAGTCAGTGGTCTTGGAGAACTATGAGGACTCTGCTTGGTCATTCCTTAGATGTTATCATTTGTGCTGGAAGACTCCAAAGATATCCTTATTTTAGGGCATCTGTGTGGCACAATTGGTTAAACATTCAACTCTGGGTTTCAGCTCAGGTCATGATCTCATGATTCCTTGGTTTGAGACCCCTGGAAGACTCTGCATTAACACTGCCAAGCCTGCTTTAGATTCTCTGTCTCCCCCTCTCTCTGCTCCTTTCTTCCTCTCTCTTTCTTTTTCTCTTTTCTCTCTCTCTCAAAAATAAACAAAAAATTTTTAAAGATATCTTTATCTCTTTGTCCCTTACAATGAGAATATAGGTTATTTGCATTACAAGATACCTACAGAGTAGGGTGGGGTTGCAGGCCCTAGAAAGAATAAAGTTGGAAAGGAAGCAAAGGGAAAAAAAGAAGAAAAAGAAAAAGAAGAAGAAGGGCTTTTCCCCTCCCCATGGGCTCCCTTCAGTTTCCTTGCCTCATTTTCCCCCATTGGACTAGCTACTAGGAACTTTATAATGCAGAACTAAACGGAGAGCACATGATTAACAATCAGCCAGCACCTCCGACCCAAGACCAGCTGACCCACCTCACCCACCTACAGAATGTTCTTGCCTCCAAATGAAATCAGAATTTCAGTAGGCCTCTAGGCTTCCTACAGCTTATAGGATAAAATTAAAAAAATGGGAGGGGTGCCAGAGTGGCTCAGTCTTTAAAGTATCTTTAAAAAAACAAATGATGAGGTTAAAAAAAAAAAAGAGAACAAGTAAAATGTCATAAGAGATTTAAGAGGCTATTAGCCAAAAGAAACCTGTAAACAAACCAACTGCAAACTAAACAAGAAAGACATTTAGCAAATAATTTATGAAATTTAAACATTGGGTACTTATAATATTAAGGACTTGTTTAGGTGTATAAATAGTATTAAAGCAATAGAGAAGGGCTAGATAGGTGCTGGGTATAAAGGAGGGTGCTTGTGAAGAGCACTGAATATTGTATGTAAGTGATTCATCACTGAAATCTCATGAAACCAATATTGCAATGTATGTTAAGAAACTAAAATTTAAATTAAAAAATAAATTTTAAAAGAAAAATTAAGATAAAATAAGATAAAATGTGCCTATTTCCATTGTATATGCTTGATTCCTTTGTTGTAAATTAATTGACCACATATGCATAGGTTTTGGGGCTTTCTATTCTGTTCCATTGATCAATGTGTTGGTTTTTACTTTAATATCCTATTGTTGTAATTACTATTACTATACTATAGCTTTGCAATATAGTTTGAAATCAGGGAGTGTGGTGCCTCCAGTTTTGATCTTTTTCAAGATTGCTTTGGTTATTCAAGGTCTTCTGTGGTTCCATACCAATTTTATGATTGTCACATTTCTGTGAAAAATGCCATTGGGCTATTGATATGGATTGCACTGAATCTGTAGAATCCTTTGGGTAATAAGGACATTTTAACCCTATGAATTCTTCCAACTCATGACCAAAGAACATATTTCCATTTAGTTGTGTCTTCTTCATTTTCTTTCGTTCTATACTTTTTAGTGTACAGGTCTTTCTTGGTTAAATATATTACTAGCTTTTAAAATTCTTCTTGGTGCAATTGTAAACAGTACTGCTTTTTAGTTTTCTCTTTCTGATAGTTTGTTATTAGCACTCTAGAAATGCAACAGATTTTTGTAAGTTGATTTTGTACCCTACAATGTTACTGAATTTGTTTATTAGTTCTAACAGTTTTTTTTGGTTGAGTTCTGTTTTCTGTATCCAAATTCATGTTGTCCACAAATAGTGACAGTTTAATTCCTTCCTTTCCAGGTTGAATAATTTTATTTTTTTCTTGAATAACTGCCCTACCTAGAACTTCTAATACTATGTTGAGTAAAAATAGTGAGAGTGAGCATCCTTGTCTTGTTCCTGATCTTAGAGTATGATTTTAGCTTTGGGCTTGTCATGTATGGTCTTCATTATTTTGAGGCACATTCCCTCGATAGCCATTTTGTTGAGAGTTTTATCAAACAGATGTTGAATTTTGTCAAAAGTTTTATCTCTGTCATCTATTGAGATGATCATGTCATGTTTAGATCCCATTATGTTGATGTGGTATATCATATTGATTGATTTGCAGATATGAACAATCTGTTCATCCCTGGAATAGATCCCACTTAATCATGAGGTATGATCCTTGTAATGTATTGTTGAATTTGGTTTGCTAATATTTTTTTGAGGATCTTTGCATTTATGTTAATCAGGAACATTGGCCTATACTTTTCTTTTTCAATTTCCTTTCCTTGTGTGTGGTGGGGCAGGGGGAAAGCCTTGTCTGGTTTTGATATCAAGGTAATGTTGACTTATAACCTGTGTTTGGAAGCATTACCTCTTCATTTTTTTTTGAAGTGTTGAAAGAATAGGTATTAGTTTCTTAAAATGCTTGGTAGAATATACTAATAAAGTTATCTGCTTCTGGACTTTTATTTGTTGGGAGGCTTTGATGACTGATTCAGACTCCATACTAATAATTGGTCTATTCAGATTTCCTATTTCATCATGATTCAGTGTTGGAAGTTTGGTTCTGGGAATTTATCCATCTCTTTTAGATTGTCCAATTTGTTGGCATATAATTATATATAATAGTCTCTTAGGATCTTAGTATTTCTTTTGTATAATTTGTAACTTCTTCATTTATGATTTCATTTGAGCCCTTTTTTTTTTTTTTTGTCTTGGTGAGTCTACCTAAAGGTTTATCCATTTTGTTTATATTTTCAAAGAACGGGTTTTGAGTTACGTTGATGTTTTCTACTTTTTAATCTCTATTTCATATTTCCCACTCTGATCTTTATTATTTTCATCTTTCTACTAACTTTAGGCTTCATTTATTCCTCTTTTTCAAGTTCCTTTATGAATAAAGTTAGATTTTTTTTGAGAGTTTTCTTGTTTTTGAGCTATGCCTGTATTACTATTAAATTCTTAGAACTACTTTTGTTGCATCCCATAAATTTTGGTCAAGTGTATTTCCATTTTCCTTTATCTTAAGGTTTTTTTTTTTTTCCTCCTGTGACTTATGTGTTGATATTTTGGTTTTTCTGTAGTGTGTTGTTTAATTGCCACATTTTAAAAAATTTGTTTCTCACAGTTGATTTCTAGTTTTATACCATTGTGGTCAGAAAAGATGCTTGTGATTATTTCAATCTTCTTAAATTTACTGAGTCTTGTTCTGTAACCTAACATATCATCTATAGCAGAGAATGATCCATTTGCACTTGAAAAGAGTGTGTATTCTGCTGCTTTTGGGTGGAATGTCCTGTATATATCTACAAAATCCATTTGATCTAATGTGTCACTAAGGCCAATGTTTCCTTATTTATTTTCTGTCTGGCCAATATATCCATTGACATAATTGGGGTAGGACTCTCTAAATATTATTGTATTTCTGTCAATTTCTTTCTTTAGATCTGTTAATACATACCTTAAATATTTAGGTGCTTCTATTTTGGATGAATGAATATATACAATTGTAATATCTTCTTGTACTTACCCTTTTATCATTATGTAAAGTTCTTTTTATTTTATTACAGTTTTTGTTTTATAGTCTATTTTTTTTCTGTTAAAGTATAGCTACGTTAGCTTTCTTCTGGCTTCCAATTGTGTGTTCCAAGTAATCAGACCTCAATACAGCTGTGTTTGACGGACAAGGGAAATCCTGACTCACCCTACTTCTTTGCCATCTGAATTCCACCCTCCCATCCATTTTTCTCCTGAGTTCAGTGAACATCTTTATGACCAATACTTTGAGTTCTTCATCAGGTACATTATAATCTCCATTTAATTAAGGTTTCCATCTGAGTTTTATCTTATTTTTTCATTTGGAATATATTCCTCTGTTTGCTTCTATGTACTAGGCAAAACAGCTCTCTCTCCAGGTCTTGAAAGAGCGGCCTTGTTGCCTCTCAAAACTTTGTGATTGTCTAAGCAACTGTATTTATTTTTGTAGGTCCCCATTGTTGAGTATGTGTGAGGATCTATTGGTATTTCAAAGGGAGTGATGTAGTTGCAGGCTGATTAGAATCCAAACTCTTGGGCTGCAGCTTTGAAAGTATGCAAATGTATCCAGTCCTGTGGAACTGCAGTCACAAACCAGGCTGGCCTCTTGACTCATAATCTCATGACCCCTGGACAAAAGTTGTAATAATCAGGGCTCCAGACAAGTGTACAAGCTCCTTCTTAGTAAGTACTAAGAAGCGAGAGCAAGGCCAAGGGAGAGTGCAAAGATGGCAACTCTCAATGCACATTCCCTTAGAGCACCGCTCTATAGACTTGAGATGAGTGACAACTGTGAAGCCTGCCCCTGAGACAGAAGCTCCAGGACACTAGACAGGGTTTTTTAACAGAAACACTGGGGGTGTGTTTCATTCTGCTCTCCGGGTAGTGACTTATGAATGGCAGCCTGCCCAGAACTAGAACTCTTACTGTTATAGTCCCATGGGACCCAGCAACACAACCCACTGGCCAGCAGAACCTAGTGGCCAAAGAGTGTATCCTGTGTGGACTGTATCAGCCTGCTGGCTTTTGTGGGAAATAGAGGAGGTCGCCGGGCCAGGGTGTGCCCACCAGCTCTGGAGGGGCCTTAGGAGAGCACAGAGCTAAGAGTGTCCCGAAGAGAGTCCCAACATGACTTGCTCCTCAGCAGATGCTTTAGATTAGCAAATAAACCTCCTGCTTCTTCACGTACAGCAGGCACTTTTCAAACTACTGCTTTTGCACGGGTCCCTGAGGCAAGTAAATCTGTGTACAAGCCTTTTAAGAGAAGTTTTCTCAATTCCGAACAGCCCTTGGAGTCTCCTAGAGAGAAACCCTGTTGAATTTCAGGCCCAGACGTTTTGTGGGACTTGTCTTACCATTGCAGGTCCCAAGAGGTGGAGGGCCTGATGTGGGCCACAAACCCCTTGGTCTTCAGGGAGAATGTCCAGCTTCGCAGGATTGTGAGACCCTTCCTGATTAGGGGTCATTGCACTGGGGCTGGGGTGCTTGGTGACACTGTGTCTGTGTCTCAGTGTGGCCCTGACACCAGTGTTGCGAAGGAGCTGTCCAGCTAGTTTTCAGGTCCTTTTTCAGAGAGAATTGTTCCACACGTAGCTGTAGATCTAGTGTGTCCATAGGATAAGCGGAGTTTAGTATCTTCCTATGCTGCCATCTTGGACTGTCTCCCAGCATCCCATTTTTGGTATATATTATTTATCATTTTCATTATACATGTATGTATATGTACCCTTTTTCTAGTTATAATGAAATATAAAGCTTCAAAGTTTATTTTCCATTATGAGAAATGTTTAAGAAAAATTAGTTATACTTGCTTTAGGTAACATTTTCATTTCTTTTCAAATGCATTTCAAATAAAACAGTAGGGCTACATCAGTGGAAAACCATATAGACATAACAAAGTGTTATTTTTTTCTTTTGTAGTCATAGCTTTAAAATTTAAAATCAATTATTACGTGGGCAATAGCAGCCTGAGGATACCAACTGAGTCAACATAGTTTTATTGATACAGGCTTGTCTTTACAACTGAAACATACTTTAGCTGTATGTCAATCACACCCTGACCGAAAAGCCTTTTATTATTTTTCTCTAGATTATTACTTTCTTCTCAGTTTAAATGGATTGGAAAATTGAAATGCTATTTTACATTTTCTGCCCCCAAGAAAAAAATGTAACTAATCTAAAATGAGGCAACCAGCAACATATCAACTTTGTCAATCACTATTGACATAATATTCAATTCTATCTGTATGCTAATATCGATTTATTTCTGGAAATGTATTTTTCAAATAGAAATCAACCAAGAACATGAAGCGTTAATATGATTCCAGTGAACAAATATGGATAAATTTTAGCCACAGAGTGTCAGTGATTATATTTGGTATAATTTAGATAAAAAGAAAAAAATCACTAAAATCATTTCATAATTTGTCTACATTTGTATTGAGTTTTAGAGCTATTCTTGGAGCCCAAAGTAATAGGTACTATAAGCAATAATCTGGTGCACACCAATAGGTTATTAAAACATTCTATTTTCAACATAAAAGAGTTTTTAAATAAATATCTGTTACAGGTATTTTATAAGTAAAATATTTGTCAATTTATTATTTTTCTCCAGTAACTAATTTTATAGTGAAAGAAAAAAAATCACTATGACTGTTCCATGAAACCTTTAGTCAGATTATTTTAAACCAAGGAGTCCAGTAAACTACCAGTTAAACATGGATTATAGAAATTAATGAATCATTAACTATGATAAAAATGCAGAATTGGACAAGATAATGTTATTTTGCCCACATTAAAATACATTACAACTAACATGCAAATATTTAGAAATCTGATATATTTATTCATAATATAAGCATATCTATTTCTTAAAGACATTGAAGGCATATTTTTTCAATTTTTTAATGTTTTATTATTTTTGATACAGAGAGAGACACAGCATGAGAGGGGAAGAGGCAGAGAGAGAGGGAGACACAGAATCGGAAACAGGCTCCAAGCACATCAGCACTGAGCCTGATTTGGGGCTCGAACCTATAAATGTGAGATCAAGACCCGAGCCGATGTCAGAGGCCTAACTGACTGAGCCACCACACACCTCTGAAGGCATATTTTAATTTGTTAAAAATATTAAATGTCACTTTGAAAATCTCTCAAATGAAGAGAAAATCATTTGTATATCAAATGCACTGCTGTCAGTAGCTGTTAAAAAAGCATATAATCTATATGATTTTATTTTTAATATTTTTGTTTTTTAAAAGGTGGAATGAAAATGTAATAACTACTTCAAGAACATCAAACATTGAACAGATGCTGTGAAAATATATATTACAAAATACTTCAATGAATGTTGATGAGAAGGCAAACTGGTGCAGCCATGATGTAGAACAGTATGGAGGGTCCTTAAAAAGTTAAAAATAGAACTACCCTATTGTCTAGTAATCACACTACTGGGTATTAGCTCCAAAATACAAAACATCAACACAAAGGGATACATGAACCACAACGTTTATAGCAGCATTGTTTACAGTAGCCAAACTATGGAAACAGCCTATGTCCATCAACAGATTAATGCATAAATAAATGTGGTCTACACATGTGTGCGTGTGTGTGTGTGTACACGCACACACACACACACACACACACACACAGAAATATTATACAGCCATGAAAAAGAATGAAATCTTACCATTTGGAATAGCATTGATGGAGCTAGAGAATATAATGCTAAGCAAAATAACTCAGAGAAAGACATTACCTTATGATTTCACCTATACTCTGAATTTAAGAAACAGAAGAAATGAGCAAAGGAGAAAGAGAGATTGAGAGCGAAACCAAGAAACAAATTCTTAACTAAAGAGAACTGAAGATTACCAGAAGGCATGTGGGTGGGAAGATGCACTAAATAGGTGATGGGATCAGGGAGTCCACTTGTTGGGATGAGCAGTGGATAGTATATGAAAGTGTTGAATCACTATATTGTATACTTGAAACGAATATAAGGCTATATGTTAACTATACTGGGAATAAAATTGAATTGAAATAAAAAATTTAAAGAGTTAGTGAACTCATATATATATTCTTAATTATAGGTATATCTGAACTTCCTTCAAGATTGCACTACTCCAAATAATAACGTAATTCTTTTTCAAAATAACCAACTGCTTTTGGATGATTTTAGAATATTATTTTCTCAATGAGAAGCATAGAGAAAATGTTTACCCATTTAAACAGCTAGCGCTGAAGAAAATAAAGAATATAAGAGCACAGGTAATACTGCCTTCAAATTTTAAAACGGTACTGAAGAAAAATCCTTGTTACAATTATTTAAAACTTTGCTTTTGACAAGTTTAAGCCATTATTCTAGGCCTAAAGTTAATTATTCAACTTTATTGTTAAAAATCTCCAAAACTGAAAAAAAAAACCACCCTAAACACTTAGCTTTATATAAGAAAAGGACAGCAGTCCTATTACTGAAAGTCATAGACTTATAGATGTTTCATATTGCCAAGTGAGGAATACGTATCATTTAATAAACAAAATACTGGGTAGCTTCTTATGGGAGATAAAATTACAGATAAAACTCATATTCCCGTCACCATGAACTTATATTCAATATCCCTGACTTTTTGCTTCAAATTATGTGAAAAAAAATCAAGATTTTTAATGAGAAAGCTAATGTAGGAAGCCATGAGTGTCTAAAACTTCACTAAAATTTATGATTTATATATATTCAAAAGATAGATAAGTAGTAAATAGAAGGATGAGTGCACAGAAATGTGTAAGTAAATAACTGTAGTGTTCTAAGCAAATAGAGAAAACAGAAGAATTTTATATGTGACTGATTTTTATGTTCTTCCATTATTGGCAGTATTGTGATTCACAGAAAGAAATGACAAAAAATAAACATAATACTACATTATAGATAGTTGTGTTAATAAAAAAACTGGGGCCCAAAATGAAACAATTTGCTCAAATTTATAAGTACTAAAAATAGGACTGATATATCTATACACATAGATATATATACACACACATACATATATAAGTTTTGTCATTTTTTTCCATCTATGTGTGGCACGTTATTATACTGCAGACTTCTTAGAAATATATAACAGGGAACACTGATATAAATATTAATGTTTCTCTGGGATTTTACTGTGCCATCCTTTAAAAATAAAGGGATAATGAAAATGAGTAAAAATTGATTACCAAAAAGGGCATGGTTGTATATCCCCTTCTTTTACTGTTAAAATGAAAATAATCAGTAATACCATCATCATCATCACCATCAGAAAACCTTGCTTCAATGAAAACAGGTAACACATGTAATCATCTACTTGATATATACATGTAAACGAATGCAAAGTCTAATAAGAATAACAGGAAGCTATATATTCAATTAATGGAGGCAAGAAGCTAAAGAAAGGAAAGAAAACCAAGCATCACTTGAGACTGTCAAAAAAGTAAGCATTCTAAGTAGTGAATAAATTCCAAGATCCTCAGTGGTCTCTCAAAATGTTCTAGGAGACCGTACTCACCCTTCCTCTTGTGATGATGCGAGATGGAAAATGGCTACGTTATGAGATGAAGGGAGGAGGATGGCATGGACACTGCGACTTAGCGTTAGGCCGCTATTGAACTTCTGACGATACATCTTCCTCTGATACGGTTGACTGTAGGTAACTGGAACTGTGGAAAACAAAACTGCACAAAAGGAGAGCTAATGTATTACTAGATTCAAATTCCAAACTGGTGAGGAGTCCTCTGCTTACAAAATTTTGAAGTAAATACAATATGATGTAGAAAAATAATGAAATCTACAAGCATAATACTATAGGACAAATCACATCAAAATGCAGTAGCTTGGGACTATAATAGTGTACATTTCGTCATGTGCCAGTGGGTCTACTTAGGCTTGACTGGATTTAACTGTAAATACATGTTAGATTCACTACTGTGCCACTAATCTCTTATTATCTTTTAGCTGATAGCTTAACCAGTATATTTCTCTTGAAATAAGGGCAAAAGCATAAGAAGGAAAATAATTTGTGTGAGGCCACTTAAGGTCTAGGCTCAGAATAGACAGAACACACAGCTTCTGCTACGGGCATTCTATTGGCCACGTAAGTCACATGACTACACCAAATATTAGTCAGCTGGGGAAATACACTTCATCTCTAGTGAAATAAAGTCCAATAAGACATGACAAAAGATATAAATACAGAAAGGAATGCAGCATTGGGAAGAATATTGCAATTTTTAATAAAAGCAATAAACTGTTGGTGATTTCTGGTGAAAAAGGTTTAATTGTAAAATTGTGTCACATAATCCATTTGTGCTTCTGTTTTATCCCTGGAAGATAATTTTCCAAATGGAAAGAGTGGAAAAGTTTTCTTTACAAAATCACTGAAATCTAAAATACAGATGGATGTGATAAGAATATAATTTGCATTGTAAAATCAATTCTAGCCTATAGTTTCAGAAAAAGTACACAACATGGGAATGAGGAACATATAAAGATTAAGATGTTAAGTTTAAATCACCACAATGTATGAACCCTAAACCATAATACTTCTCTCAAAATCATCATCCATTATTTCTGCTAATGTTTTATTACTTAGCATTTATTACACAGCCCAACTTAAATACAAGGGTTACAATTGAGAAGCAAATAAACACTTGGTTAAGTATCTAATCACAAAGATGTCATAGGAAATGGTCTTCTAAATATTGATGTTTAAATATTTATTGAATGTATGAATGAGAAAATGAATAAAATATCATGATCAAAATTGACTAAACCTTAATAAAAAACCTAACCTTTTGTTTATGTGGGAAATAGTAAGAAAATCATATTTTCTTGCTTATCAATAGAAGAAAAAAGTTACAACTTTTACAAACAATATACCATTTGCTTAATTTATCACTAGAATCTTTGTTGGGTCAGTATTTATATATAATTTAGAAATTTAAAAAGAAGGTGATCTTTGGTGGTAAATTGAGTACACTACAAAAATAACTGCTTGTTTTAAATAAATAATCAATATACTATATGCCTAATAATACAATTAAAAGCATTAAATCATGCCTTTTTACAAAGTTTCTTAATTTTTATTTGAGGACTCTATACAAAAGGCCTTTACAAAGTACCCTGACATTTAAACATACACACATAAGTATATGTATGAATAAGTCTCGTAAAGATTTTCTAGTAATATACCATAATGCTCTACTGGAATAACAAAATGAATACAGCAATATATAAAAAAGATAATCCATCATGACTAATTGTGATAGGCCCCATAATGCAAAGTTATTTTAATATTTGAAAATAAAGCAATTCCCCATATTCATAAAAATCCCACATGATCATATTAGTGCATTCAAATAAATATTTTGGCAAAATCTATATCCAGTCATGAAAATGATCAGCTAAGACTAGAGGAGAGTTTTTAAATCCAATAAAGTATACCAACAAAAAACTCCACAACTTATATCATTATTTAATTATGAACATGGCGAAGACAGAATGTTTTCTAAGAATGGAAAATGGGAAAAAAGGACCGAATGTCATCTTTCCTATACAACAAAATACTGGAGTCCTGACCAGTGAATTAAGCATGGGAAAGGGCACCTGGGTGGCTCAGTTGGTTAAGCATCTGACTCTCAGTTTTGGCTCAGGTCATGATCTTGTGGTTTCATGTTCCAGCCCCACCATCGAACTGTGAGCTGATGGTGCAGAGCCTGCTTGGGATTCTCTCTCTCTTTATCTCTCTCTCCCTCCCTCCCTTCCTTTCTTTCTGCCCCTCCCCTATTCACACTGTCTCTGTCTCTCTCAAAATAATTAAACTTAAAAAAAAAAAAGGAAAAACATAGACATACAGATCTATAGAAAGGCTACTAAAAATAAGTAAATTTAATAAGGTCATTTGATAAAAAAATATAAAAATAATATTTATTTCTGTATCACATTAATATGTGGAATATGAAATTTTAAAATAACATTAACATAGCATTAAAATATAACTAGAATAACAGTAAAAAAGACATATATAACCTCAGCACTAAAAACTGCCAAACATTGCTGAGAGATGTTAATGAAGACCTAATTTATTACAGACACATACCATGTTTATGGTATGACAATACAATATTGTTAACATGTCTATTCTCTTCAAAAGGATCTATATATTCAGAGAAATGACAAAATTCTTGCCAGGTTTTTTTTTTTGAGGAAATTAGCAAGTTGACTCTATAACTTAAATCAAAGGGAAAAGACATGGAAGAGCTAAAACAAATTTGAAAGGGTAACAAGGAGGTATACTTAATGGTTTATACCTGGGACCTTCGTCTATACTTGATGTAGATGTAAATAAGTTTAATGATATGATTATGGGTTTGATCTGATGAGTTAAGATTTAGCTTTAAAGGATATGATTTGGAACTTGAGCTGGTGCCCTAATAAAATGAGACTAGTAAAGAACTAGGGAGAGGGTATTTTGTGTTTGGGAGGAAGGTAAGTCACTGGGGTCCAGAGGATGAATGGAAGGCAGAATTCTAAGATGGACCCAAGGTTTCCTATTCTTGAACGGACATGCCTGTATCATTCTCTTAACTTGCAGGTGGGCATGACTGATGAATATGAAGGAATATCATTCTTGTGATTATGTTTCATCAAATGTTTCTCACGAACCCAATTAAGGTTACTCTAATTAAAATAACTCCAATCCGTTAATCATGAGAATTAAGGTTATTAATTAACCATTTAGTAATTAGCTACTAATTACTAAGTAGTTAATTAGTAATTACTATTAAACTGATAGTAATTAAGGTTACTAATTAATATAATCAAAAAAGAGATTATCTTGTTGGGTATGATTTAAACAGATGGGTCCTTAAGTGTGACTGGCTCTTCCTGATGATAAAATGATGTGACGTGAGAAATATTCCATTGGATTTGTAGGTTGAAGGTGTACATATGGCAAGGATTTGAGAACAGCCTCTAGGATTTGAGCATAATCTCTAGCCAACAAAGAGCAAGAAAACAGGGACCTTATTACAACTACAAAGAGCTGAATTATGCTAGTAATTTATATGGGCTGTGGGAAAAATCCCAAGTTCCAGATGGGAATATAGCTAGCTGACACATTTTCAGCCTAATAAGACATTGAGGAGAGGAACCAGGTCAGCCCTATATGGCCTTCTGAACTATAGAACTATGAAATAATGGAGCACCTGAGTGGCTCAGTTGGTTAAGCATCAACTCTTGATCTTGGCTCAGGCCATGATCTCAGCATTGGTGAGATTAAGCCCCATGTCAACCTTACACCAACAGCTCAGAGCCTGCTTGGGATTCTCTCTCTCCATCCCTTTCCTGCTTGGCATGAATGTATGTGTGCGTGCGCTCACTCACTCTCTCAAAATAAATAAACTTAAAAAAAGACAACTCTGAGATAATAAATGTGAGTTTTTTTAAGCCACTTAGTTTGTGGTAATGTGTTACACAACAAAAGAAAGTTCAGAGCTTTGTATAATTAGCACCTTGCATAAAAAGCCTGATTACCGTACATGTCAAGTATTCACTTTTGTTTTGTGTGCTCTGTATTATTTTTCTTCCCTTCTCTAGATACAGATGATAGGACTACATGTGTATACTTGACCAATGAGCAACTTACCTGTATCCAGTGATATAGTGAAACTATTGTCTGAGATTATCATAATCCTATGTGAAAAATTTGGAATATTGACGTTCAAGGTCTAAACCCAGTACCAGAGATATAATTCAAAACACATATGAAGAAAATATACCTATAGAAGCATTATTAACAACAATCATGCTATAAGGAAAAGTGGAAAATGTTTGACTATGTGCAATAAAAGCTGATGTTTAGGAAGTCATTCTGTTGAAAGAACAATATGCAGAGAAACTGATCATATGGACACAGATGGAAAAACAGAATTTTCATAGCCTTGATGGTGTCTCTGCTTCACTTCCTATCAAGTTTTGTTGTATATGGGGTCTTTTATTTTCCAGTAAGAAAGACATTAAATAATTCATTTTCTAGTGACCCTGAGTGGGACTCAGGGAACAGAGTATTAGCAAGACATTAAACTAGGAATAGGGTAACTGATAAGAACGTGTCACAGAAAATATGGAAATATATATTATGCTGTTTTGTCTCAAGAGTATTAAATCCCTTCCACACAGGGATATAATTTTGGGGTTGAATTAAGATAGTTCTAACTGGAGAAGTCTGAATTTTTATAAAATGTAACATTATGAATACATAATAATTTGATAATATTTGGCAGGAGTATGTGGGGTAGTTTTATGCAAATCAAGGTTTTTATATGATACAGGGAGTGAACACACAGACCTTTTTGCCTCAGCAAGCACACTCTATAGAATCTTGCATTACACAGGGTCTATATCCAAAGTAAAGCTGAAAAGACCAGGAGAAAAATTAGAGACCAGTCTAAACATACAGGGAGAAGTAATGATGGTATGATTGTGTACCCTCAAATGGTTTCCCAACTGTATGTTTTATGAGAACTTGTCAAATCATGATTACTAACTTCAAATGACTGTGATACCCCTTCCTTGTACATCACAATTATGTCTCCTTTCAGGAGCTATCAGAAGGGATTCTATATTCCTGATTGGCACTCAGATAATGTAGAGAATGTAACCTCTTTGAGCCTGTGTTCTTAGAACATCTGCAGAACAGACCATGTTTTCCAGCACTGTTTCCCTTCTTTCCAGGGATGCAGCTGGACCATAATTCATAGACTCCCTCGCTGTGAACCTTGGCCACCTCAGTGGGTTCTGGCCGATGTTATGTGTGCCTATGATAGGAGCGCCTTCCAGTCCTGCCCCATGCAAATATTTTCTTTAGTATCCTCACTCTCTTCAGCAGGGGAACAAAAGAGAGAAATCCCAAAGCCAAGAGAATACTGGATCTACAAGACTAAGGAAGGCTTGCTCCCGTCGGTGCTGGTTGGAAAGCTGCCTGTAGAACACTCCTTGAATTGATATGACAGCTAGGAATACATTCACATTGTGTTGTCACTTTTATTTCAGTGTGTGCTACAACTGCTCTTCCTTAATGAAAAACTGTATATTTAAAGTAGGCGTATTAGCATAAAAATATTAAATGCACATCCTTGAATTCGTGGTAAAGTGACAAGGAGCATTGAAATGAAGATCAAAGGTAGGAAGACCAGAGATTTGAGAGTTACCGTGGAAAAATTATTTGCCAAACTATTGCCTTCAGTTACTTGAAGGGAGGCCCAGGTGTAATTGTGACTGATGCCCTAGGCAAAAAGGCAAGAAAAAGAATGAGAGTATGACACAGTCTGTGTTGGACCCTATCAGCTGCTTATAGGTTTTTAGGTGAAAAAAAATGAGCAAAGAAATAATTGGTTTCCAAGGGACACCTGGGTGGCTCAGTCAGTTAAGCGTCTGACCTCGGCTCAGGTCATGGTCTCATGGTTTGTGGGTTCGAGCCCTGCGTCGGGGTCTGTGGTGACAGCTCAGAGCCAAGAGCCTGTTTCAGATTCTGTCTGTCTGTCTGTCTCTCTCTCTGCCCCTCCCCTGATCGCACTGTCTTTCAAAAATAAATGTTAAAATTTTTTTTAAATTGGTTCCCAAACAAATTCTAGAAATATAGAAAATATAGAATTACGGGCCCTTGGAGGGTTAAATCAACTTATAGAATCCAAATGAAATATGACTAGCAAAGCCTTTGTGTGATAAAAGTCCACTAAAAACTCATCTTTTCATGTCTTCTGCCCATTAAACTATTAAAAAATCCTCATTTTTTTAAACAAAATTCAGATTAAGGGTTGGTCTTCCCTCCCTGCGCCTGATGGCATGGAGATAGCAATTGTTAAATTAGGAGGGAGGCATGGGAGTGAGAAAGCATTAAATATCTCAGTACCAACAATTATCTTCAGGTATATATTTTATTGTGATTACCGGAATATGGAACTGATGGAAAGCAAGTACTAGGAGTCCATGAAATTGCCATCTTTAAAAAAGAAAAAGAGCTTCTGAGGGGTGTCTCGGTGGCTTCTGATGTCAGCTCAGATCATGTTCTTATGGTTCATAGGTTCAAGCCCCACATCAGGTTCTGAACTGACAGCTCAGAGGCTGGAAGCTGCTGGAGACTCTGTCTCCTCTCATCTCCTCCTCCCCTGCTCATGTACTGTCTCTCTCTCTCTCTCTCTCTCTCTCTCTCAAAAATAAACTTTAAAGAACACTTTAAAAAATAAAAATAAAAATAAAAAGAGTGTCTGAGTATTCAAGATTAAAAAAAAACTTTGTCTTCCTTTTATACCAACAAGAATCAGAGATACAGATTTTACGAAGAAAAGTGGAACTTTTATGACTGATGAGAGAAAATTCTTTTGGTGGATCAACAGTAATAATGGAAAATAAATCATTATTTATGTATTTTGCATAAATCTGCATATGTTTTGTTACTTTGCAGCACATTAATCATATACAAGAGCATGCGCTTGCATGTGCCCACACACAATATACATTCTGGCATGCATATGTTATATGTATATTTAATAAATATATGTTATACACACACACGAATATAAATATATGTCCACATATATTAAGTATTCTTATTATACATGTGTACACTATATTAACTATATATGTATTAACTATATATGTGCATCTATGTAAATGAATATATATAACCTTATAAAAAGTATATGACCGTTGCTAAGGTCTGAATATTTGTGTCTCCACAGAATTCACAAGTTAGAATCATAATGCCTGATGTGATGGTGTTAGAAGATGGAGCCTTTGGGAGGTTATTAGGTCATGAAGGTGGAGCCCTTACAAATAGGATCAGTGCTCTTTGAAAAGACATCTCAAGAGTCTCCTAGTTCCATCCACCAGGATAGGGACAGTGAAAAGCTGATTATAACCCAGGTAGAGGATCCTTACAGGGCCCTGCTGCCATCCTACTCTTGGACTTCTCAGTCTTTAGAACTGAGAAATACATTTCCATGGTTTAGGAGCTCCTCAATCTGTGGGATTCTGTTAAAGTGGCCCAGGAGGACTAAGACATCTGTTACAGAAGTACAAGCTCTTCCTTCTCCTCATCCCCTCTCCCTTTCACACAGGCTCACGTTTCTGTTCCACTACTGGCTATAGTGGTCAGAAAATCACAGCCTCTTTTCTAAACATAGCTACAACCAGAAGCTTTAAAAACAGCTGAGAAGTAGGGGTCAGTCACCTTTGAATAGACAAGTCCTCCTTTTAGCTTAGAAAAATGGTTGCAGAGAGTGATGTGATAGGACGAATTTCAGAGGAAGAGTTTACCCTGGTGTGTTGCTTATAGGGGTTGCATAATTTTGTAAATTCTGTTCAGTAAAATTCCTTCCCATTACATATCAATGTCCAAATTAGTCAAAGCCGAGAGAGGACAGATCCCTTTACACTATGCTCCACTAAACTGATATTAGATCAATGTCTGCAGGTCCTTGGGGACTCCCGGGCCGGTCAGTTAAGTGTCTAACTCTTGATTTCAGCTCAGGTCATGATCTCATTTTTGCCGACTGGAGTCCTGTATTGGGTTGTGCACTGATAATGCAGAGCCTGCTTGGAATTCTCTCTCTCTGTGCCCCTCCCCTTCTCTCTCTCTCCCCGCCCCCACACACTAAATAATCTTAATAAAATATTTTTAAAAAGTCTTCAGGTCCTGAAAACTGTATTGGAGGCTGAAGAAATCAATCTCCACTCCAGTTCACACCCTGGGAAATAAATCTAAGAGTGTCAAAAGAAGCAGCCTCCACAATACCTGCAAATATTTAAATGCTGGGTCTGGTTTAATATCTCTTCACTCAAATATAAGTAAAATGAAACAAAAAGCATGCTCTTACAGAACAATTCTGCACACAAGAGGATACTTGGAGGAAAGTCACAACTCAAAAAAAAATTTGCTCCATTAAGCAGAATGAAATTTCAGGGAGTATTTACATTTTTACTCTTAATAATGTCAGACTATTTGGACTTTGTGAGCTAGAAATGAAAATAAAGTTATGTGAATTGGGGAAAATTATCTGTAGAAATCCAAAATTATGTAATATAATTAGTATCTGAAATAATTAATGACAAAGCTTACATTGTAAAAGTGTAATCGCTACCAAAAAGGACTTCTCCCAGAAGTGAAGGATATGCCAATAAAATAGTTTTTTTTTTTAAAAATGAAAGAAAATACAGAAATGAATGACAGTTTGAAGATAGGTGGATAATGTTTCCTTATAATAAGTAAATCAATAACAAAAAATCAATGACAACTATTATGTGAACTACGAAGAAAGTAATACAGAGCAGTAATACTGAACATCATTGTGGCATCTGCCATTTATAATGCATCTGAGTTTTTAAGGTAACTTTTTGAATTATATATATTTTTCTTGAGATTTTCATATAAGATCTAAATGGAGTATTTTCTCCATTTTTGCAGGTAAGCATCTTAATTACATTAATTCATTAAAATAAGTGTTTTCAAGATACTCTAAGAGAAGAAAATGTTCCTATGATGCATTCTTTTCCCTTCCCCATGAAGACTTCTTTAGCTGAAGCACTCTTTCAGAATTTCAAGGAAAAGGAAAACAGTGTCTTGTAATCAAATACCCTGGGTATGTATTTATCTTGTTGTTAGACAAATAGGACTTATAAGGACCATGAATACATGAATTTTACTCAGGGCTTAGCAGGATCTTGCTTACAAAAATACACGAATAACATAAAATAAAATCTTCAAATATTTTTTTCTAAATTATGTTGTGGAGGAGTCACCGGGAGCACCAGTGAGAGCCCTCAGTGCCTGTGTGGACTGATCACAGGTTTGAGCAAATGTAACAGAATCAGCTTCCACCCATTAACTAACCTACATACAGTCATAGATAAAATTGTACATAATAACTAATACTTTGGGGCTTTTTTCCATTAATTGTAGTGAGAAAGAAATGTGGTTTTCTTTTTTTTTAAATTACATTTCACTGATGTTATGTAGAATTGGAGGTTCTGAACTTTGTACATTTATTTGTTCATGAATTTCTTTGGCTTTGTATATTTAGTCAGATATGTGTGGGGAAAGAAGTCTCCCGAAAAACTATTTCTTTCGGAAGTTATTGCCAGGTTCTGAGCAGTCCCTTTAAAAATGCTGTCAGAACAAATACATCAGGTCACACAGCAGGTGGTTTATCTCTGTGAGAGCCTGAGCATTAAAATAGAGAAGGCTGCAGACTAGTAATTAGGTATTGATTGGTTTATCTAACACATTCCACACATTTCTAAACAAATGCAGCATTGTTTCTGATTCCTTTCTTCTAAACCTTGAAATCGGTCAGTGCATTCATTGCCAAGATTACAAAATATGAAGTGCAGTTTTTACAACTGATTCACTGATCTCACTTGAACCCAATCAATAAGCTTCACAAAATGATTCCGTTCCTAGAAAAATGTTACAAAGATCCAGAGAAGCCCATTTATACCTCCAACAAGTACTTCTACTTTATGTCATCAGAAATATATATTTTAAACATTACCAAAGACTTCTAGACACAGCCTTTTCTTTTAGAAACATTGCATATCCCAACGGCCTGCAGAGTTAACAGAGATCTGAGGAGTCACAGAGCAAATTACCAAGGGTCACACCATTAATCAGGGCACCCAGGTGAGAATATAAATGACAAAGTAAAGTTTGGAGAACAAATAAGTGTATAACTATTTGGATAAAAATGTGAAAAACAATTAAGGAATTAATAAGAACAAAGAGAACAAAAAGATAAATATGGTAGTTATAAGCACTAAAAACCAAGATTCATACAGATTTAGAAGATCACAATCACATTTAGTGTTACAGAATTTAAATTCTTATTTTGTTCAACAATGGTCACAGTCTTCTAAGATCAGGCATAAAATATTAGGGAAATACTAAGAATTGTTTTTCCAAAATAGCGGGTTTTCAGAGGGTAGAGAGATGGAAATAGATCAAAGGATAAAGAAATAAAAAAACAAAAGATTTATGTAGATTTAGACTGTGGTATTTTCTACACTAATACAATGAAAGACCCCACAAATTTATTTTTGCTTAATTGATAAAAGCTGTAAAAACTATCAAAAAATAACACACTTTATATAGGAATATAAAAGAAACAGTAAAAGTGGATCTCACAAATTTAAAAAATGAAATAAAATTATAGTGTACCTTACATATTCTTATTTCTATCTTTAATGACAAGAATGGCACATATTTCTTAAATATTGTATCTGAACAAAGTGCTATAGGTCTTACCTCATTTACTCCTTAGAATATCCCATTCCAAATTCAAAAAAGTTACATAACTTGTCCAAATCATCTAGAGGGGTGTGACAAAGTTCAAATTGAATCTAGGTAAATGTAGCAAATGTACTTCAGAACCAGACTTTCTATCATTATTCTTGAGAATCTCTACTGCTAAGGGGCAAATCAGAATCTAATAAAAATGTTTAGAACTTAACCATATTTATTTATTATAGAAGTTGTCTGTTTTTCCTGATCTATTTTCCTTCATGGCTCCAAATAGGAGAGCAAAAGCATCCTACCTATGTATATACAATTCTTTTTTTACACACATAAAACCTAAATTTATGAAACTTACTTTGGTTTCCTATGGAGACGGTGTGTGTGTTTGCAGGTGTTTGTGGAGGTATATGTCATATGAGGGGCCCAGACACGTTGCCTGTTTAACATTTATGAAAGATATTGTCAAATGTAACTGTGTTTTCCAATTATCTTATTGCCTTATCTGTAAGTTTTATAAATTAGTTTTAGATCATCTTTCCAATTGAGGTGTGTACATTTTATTTTAGGGCAAAGAATAAATAAAGATGTACCTAATGTGGTACAAATGTAGAAAATGACTTTTCACTGGCTTCATCCAATGTGTTCCAAGGCCTTATTGTTTACTTGTATTGTGAGAAAGTCCTAACCCAATGGGAGTAGGACATAAATATGTAGAAGGCTGCCAAGGCAAACATACATTTTAATATAAGGCATATAGGGAAAAATACATTTTTTAAACCTCGAGGTGTAACAAGCTTATTTGGGGCTGTATAAAAACATAACGGAAAGATGTGCATCTTCACTCTTCTCTTTATAATCCCTCTCTTTGCCATGGCTGAAAGGATGAGCAAATAACTGCCTCTATGTCTTGTCACAATGACGACTCACTGCTGGATTTTTATGCAGAAGACAGATGAATCTTTCACTCCACATGACTGCACAAAACAAACTAGATTTAAAATGTATGTGTGTGTGTGTGTGCGCTTGTGTGCTCTGTATATACAGTAGCTATTGTATGAGGGTCAGTTGATAAGAAATTGGAAAAGGAAACCTAAGTTGTATATATCTATGGAAAGGAAGAATCTGCATGTGATACAACCTTCTATACATCATTTTAAGGACTCTTCCATGCAACATAAATGGAGAAAGACTGAGATGGGCAACGTGATCATCTGTAATGGAAGATTTTAAAATTACATGACCAAATACATGTTTTGACATAAAATCTATAAATACTAGTGCTGATAAAGCTATTGTGACTCTATTAAAGTACTCAAAGTACGTATTCATCGAGGACCTGCTATGGTTCAGACACTCTTATAAGTGCGTCAAGTGCATCAGTAAAGAAAACAAATGAAAAACACATAATTGTGTGGAGTGTATGCCCCCCCAGTACAGATATTACTTAGTATGGAACCTAGATAAGGCTTTTTAAATTCCTAAGTGTAGAGTAGATCATTTTAAAGGATAATGACATTGTTAACATATATGCAAAAGTTCTTTTCAAATTCTAAATTGTCTAATAATATAGAGTATTATAAGTATGGAAATAGTTTTTTAGTTACTTACATTTATGCATATGGTTAATTTAAATTTGTTGGCATAATACTGTTGAAAGTAGAGTGGTTTAGTTGTTATCTACTAAATTTAGTTGTTTTTATCTGTAACAAATAAAGAAAGGAACTGAGTAGAGGATATATAATACAAGGAATAGGCACCATTGCTTGGTCCATAATGAGAATGGTTTGTAGACTCTAATAAAATCTTAAATATATTACTTTTGTAAGGAATGGTACTTGTGAATTCATATAAAATGACATACTATAAATGCATAATTGAATCCCTTTTAAAATAAAGTACAAAGTCCTCCTAGATTTCTTTACACCTGAGCTTCTGATTGTACATCTAGCTTATTTCACCTCTGTATACCTGAAGTGTAATGCATGAAACATTCCATCCCTGCCTCTTGCTCACTCAATTTTTATTCTTCCTGTAGGAGTTTAGATCTTACGCTCCCAACCTTCACTGCACATTAAAATCACCAGGAAGACATGTTAAAACATAGTTTCCTAGATCTTGCACTCTTTCTGACTCAGTACATCTGGGGTTGAGTTGGAGAATTTCCATTTCTTATAAAGTTCCTTTTGTTTCCCAGGGACTACACGTTGAGCACCACTTCTTTAGCTTAATCTTAAATATGAATTCCTTAGAGAGGTTTCTCCTGGCCTCTAACAGTAGATTTGAGTATTGTTATATACCTCCAGTATTTTCTATTTTTACTCTTCCATGGTATTAACCTTTCTTTTTTATTCATATTCAAATATGTCATCTCTGTTTGCAATGTCCCATGAAGCAATGATTCTAGCCCTTCTGGTTCTCTACATTCCTATCTATACCATCAACATAAGAATATTCCACGTGCCCAATAATTAAATGGATATAATCAATTTTGAACAGTTCTTGGCATGAAACTCAAAGTAGAACTTAATCTGTGGTGCTGCAAAATTATTCTTTCATTAAAGCAAGATGTATAATTTAAAAATTGTGGACCATAAATGTAAATAGTATGCCATTTAATAATTTGCTGATCATGCTCCTCGTTTGACCAATATCTTTCCTAGGATCTCTACCCTGAGATAAACTTTGCAAGTATGCATAGATACACGTGTGTTAATTTAAAATTTAATACTGTGGTTAGATTAGGTTGTTAAATTAAAATAAATAAGTCATGTAAACTAAAGTAGTATTTTAAGAGTATCTTTGCATTATTCTAAAGCACTAACCTCTATAATTGTTAAAAGCTTAACTTTTATATTCATATAATTTTGCCCATTAACCTTTGTTTTAGGTTTCCTTTTTGTTATAGTAAGTTTTAAAAATTTCAAATAAAATCCATGTTAGTGGTATAATAGAATGAGGTTATATAATGAATGTAAATAAGGAGGAACACAGATTTAAAAAGCTGAAAATTACTACATGTGTACCTTTTACTCTACACTCTACTGTGAGATTAATCTCCAACAGTTCTCTGAATGAGTTGTTTACACAATGAAAACTGACCAAAATAAACCAAACAGGAATTTACAGAGCATAAATCATCTATCTCAAACCATATTTTTAAAGCATTTGCTCTTGAATACCCCCATTTATATATGTTAGACACCAATAAAATTCTGTAATGTTTGCCATTTCCTAGAAATGTCACTTCTTCATTTGCATTTTGCTTTTACTTATGGTCCAATCTCTACCTAGATTATTCTCTACATGCTATCACATCTGGTAATAACCTCTCATCAAGGCCCAAAATGTCACTTTATTCTCTTGATCATATCTTCCTTGATTCCAGGACCTACCAATATTCCTCATGCTTGAGGAACTTTCTACTTGGTATCATAATTAGTTGTATTTATGCCTAGTGATCTCTTTAGATTGTAACTTCTATGAAAGTATCTTTTAAACATTATTCTTATATCTCTCTCATGTTACATTTAAGAATATCAAATCTAATTTTACATAGACAGAAAGATGCTTGATTTAAAAATCTGTTGAAATAGCAAGTTCTAGGTAAGACTCTCTAGAATTCAGAGGCCCTGAAAAATCAACTCAGCTAGCACGTAGCCATGTTTTCTTATAAGGTGTTCTATTCAAGTTCACGCATTATAAGTACACATAAAAGGCAATGAGATTGGACTTTTGAATAAAAAAAATCAAAAAAACAAATTATAGTTAAATCATATCTTAGGGAAGTAGTATAATAATTCCATCATATTTTTATTAAAAGAGTAATATTAAAGAATTGACGTGAAGTACATTTGTATTATATCACCTCTTCTGATTTTTAAAATTTAAGTCCACCAATAATGAGATTTTGTTCTTTCAGGATAAAACACTGAAAGAAAATAAAGTTATCCTTTTCCAATAAATATAAAATGTGCCAAATCTAAATGTTTCCTTTATAAATAAGTGTGTTTGGTGAAATGTCATTTGTGGAATAAGTAATTTTATAAAGAACAGCCTACTTGCCAAAGTTTATAAGTACCATTTTAAGTGCGTAAAACATTTTGATAGTATTCTGTGTGAGAACTCTAGATTTAAAATTATTCTATGGCATTAATGATCATATTCATTATTTGGCATCATGCTATTCAGATAATTGGCATGAAGATTGAGGGAATAATAAAATATTTTTGTTCTACTCCTAATTTTAATCTTTTCATGACACTTTATTATTTTTTAATATTTATTTTTGAGAGAGAGAGAGACAGGGCAAACGCAGGAGGGGCAGAGAGAGAGGGAGACACAGAATCCAAAGCAGCCCCCAGGCTCTGAGCTGTCAGCACAGTGCCCGATGCAGGGCTTGGACCTGTGGGCCAGGAGAACATGACATGAGCCTAAGTCAGATGCTTAACTAATTAAACCACCTAGGCGCCCCTCATGACACTTTAAAAAGATAGGGCTTGTAGACTTTTCTTCTCAGTTTGCAACAGTTTATTGCTTATAATCATTCAACAAGGTAGTTATTTTATTACTTCTTAAAAGAATATATTTAACAAATATTCCCAGTGAATCAACTTTAATATGCTTACATATGAACACAAACTATTGGAAAGGATTGTTTTTCAGGGAAAAATGGTGGAAATAATGTATTTTATTAAGAATATAGGATATTTCTTCTCCTAAAGAAGATTAAAGTTTTAAATATTGACAACAAAAAATATGAATGAACCTTTTATTTTTTAAGCACATGCTTCTTTCAAACGTCTAATTAGATGACATGACTAAAAGAAATCTTCGCATGTGTGTATCTGGTAAACACTGCATTTATCTCTCAGACTAGATAACAGTTACTTTGTGTGAAAAAGTTAAAGATTTGGAGACTTACTTTTCTATGATGCTTCACAACAGGAGAACGTTTTGATTAAAAGATGACATTTTCAGGAAATCCCAGAGGAGTATTAAGTTACCTTGGACTAAACTGAATCATCAGTGATCATCTTAGCTGTCAATGACCTATAGATGACATTTGTATCTAATTAATTAGATGTCTTCTTTTGAAAGAAACAGTGCATTGTGCATAATTAGAAGAGACATCAAGGTTGGAGTCATTGGCTCATTAATCTAATGAAGCTAGCCTATGGCATTTATATTACTCAGTGGTGATGTTATTTTATTTGCAATTAACAATGCTGTATATAAATGTTAATTTTTTATAAAGAACATGGAAATTAAGCACTGCATAAATTTTCAGAGGAAATTTCATATTCAGTTGTTTGACACATGCCCTTGACAACTATTTGTTACAAAAGCATGAAAAACTGAGGATATTGTTTTTGACTGACCAGTTTCTCACAATTATACACCAGCTCTCTATTTTTAATATTCATACTCATAATATTCTATGTGCCACCTTTTCAAAAATGATGTTGGTCCAATGTGTAAGCATGTGACATGATCCAATACATTTGTGTCCTTCCCTAGGAATTTTCAAGTTGTTTTGACAATAAAGTAGCTCCTTTTCTTCCTTGATCTAGAATTACAGATCCTTTATAATCACAGAACTAGAAGAATACAAACCCGGGAAAGAGCCAGCCATGAATCGACCTGATCTGAGATTATGAAACCATCAAAGGGACACAGAAATTCAAGGATAAAGTCCCTGATTTCATGGAACACTTTGGGCTAGCCATTTCTAAGACTGACATCATGTTTTGTTTTAATTAAGAATCATAATTTTTGGGGTGCCTGGGTGGCTCAGTCAGTTAAGCTTCCAACTTGGGCTCAGGTCATGATCTTACAGTTCATGGGTTCGAGCCCTGTGTTGGGCTCTGTACTGACAGCTCAGAGGCTGGATCCTGCTTCAGATTCTGTGTCTCCCTCTCTCTCTGACCCTCCCTCCATTCACACTTTGTCTCTCTCTCTCTCTCTCTCCCTCTCTCAAAAATAAACAAACACTGAAAAAAAATTTTTTTAAAGGCCATAGAATTTTCTTCAGTTGTTTTGGCCTCTAAGAAATGGATTTCTATTCATTAGAATTGAAATAGGTCTAACTATTTAAGATGTATTTGATTGTCATACAAATTCAGAGTGAACTAATACAGAAGGGAAGTAAAAATGCAAAGAAATAGAGAATAGTATTGTATTATAAATTAATCTTAAATTATCACATTATATAGAAAGTTTATTTTTTCCCCAACAGAAAAAAAATCTTTTGGTATCTGTGAAACTTCCTAATGCTAGAAATTATGTGTTAGAGAGAGGACCAAATTCCAGTAGACTCCAAAATCTATACAATAGTTATATTATACAAAGCTCTAAACTAAAATTTAAAAAAATTCTTAGAATAAGTAAAATATCTATAAAATTTATATATTTATATTTGTATTTATAATAATATATAAAACACATTTATATTTTATATTATATACATTTATAATATTTATATTATATATTATGTTTAAAAATAATATATAAAACACATTTATATTTTATATATATATAAGCTTGCCAAAGAAAAATACATAAATTTTAAATGAGGCATTTACTTAATATTCTCTTTAATTAGAGTTACCCTTTGCACAAAAATGGCAATTTGGCTTTGTTGATCTTACCTCAGTTATCATGAATGGTAGACTCAAAGCTAGAAGATGTATACAGATGGTGTATGGAAAACGTAAAAAGAAGAAAAATGAAATGTGTTATGAATCTGCACAGCAAACATATCAGCAGCATTCAGGTCCATGTAGTATGGGGGTGAGCCGCTCTATACACATCAAAGATCACATACTATTAGTGCATCAAAACAGTGTGAAATACAGCTAGGATAAACAAAAAAGACAATTTTCATTTTTGAAAAAATATTTTTAACAAAGATGATTCTAATTAGAAACAGAGCAAGTTTGAGGCTTAAAGGTATAAATTTCAAATGTTTGCAGAATGAATATACATGGAAAGCATTATTTCTGGAATAAGCAAATGTATAGATCATTAATGTAGAGTTGGCTTTTTTCTGAGACAAATGTGACAAAGTAATCTCTATAAAAATGACCAAAAATAGTCGTAAAAATCTTAATTTTCCCTACAAATAATAATAGAAAATCTCAGGCTTGGAGTTTAGGCGAGTTCATAGTTTTCCAAGTGTTTTACCTCTGGCAAGTTTTGTAACCACTCTAAGCTTCATCACAAGTGCCCTCCTTCACACCCATCACCCATCTAGCCCATCCCCTCCCCCGCCTCCCTCTACCAACCCGCAGTTTGCACTTTAGTTAAGACTCTCTTATTGTTTACTTTCCCCTCTCCCCTTCCCCCTATGTTCATATGTTTCATTTCTTAAATTCCACATGTGAATAAAATCATATGGTATTTGTCTTTCCCTGACTGATTTTGCTTAGTATAATACACTCTAGCTCCATTCACATCATTGCAAATGGCAACATTTCATTCCTTTTGATGGCTGAGTAATATATATTATATATAATGTATATATATGTGTGTATTACACCTTCTTTATCTAATTATCAGTTTGATGAATGGCTATGGGCTATTGTTGGTAATGCTGTTATAAATATTGGGATACATGTATTCCTTTAAATCAATATTTTTGTATCCTATGGGTAAATACCTAGTAACGGAATCGTTGGATCATAGGTCGTTCTATTTTTATCTTTCTAAGAAACCTCCATACTGTTTTCCAGAGTGGCTGCACCAGTCTGCATTCCTACCAACAGGACAAGGGGCTTTCCCTTTCTCCACAACCTTCTCAAGACCTGTTGTATCTTGTATTGTTGATTTTAGCCATTCTCACAGGCATGAGGTGATATCTCATTATATTTTGATTTGAGTTTCCCTGACAATGAGTGATGATGAGCATCTTTTCATGTGTCTTTTGGCCATCTGTATGTCTTCTTTGGAGGATTCAAAATGGATGAAAGACCTACATGTGAGGCCATCTTTTGGTTTCCTCAAACTAAATTTTTCATTAAATCCAAGTTCTTATTATCAGTTCTTGTACAGATATTTATATTCAGTAAGATTGTTCAATATTTGAAGAGTCACTGAAGATTTATATTTAATCACTCAGTATATTAATACTAAATACGTAAAAATATATGAATGATTAGAACATTAAGGGATTGAAATAAATGATTATTTGCAGTAGAATTCAGAGGACAGCAAGTCTTACATTTCTTTGGGGCCTTTAATAAATCTATGCATTTTATAATGCTTAGTAATATTAACTATCAAAGGAAAGAATGTGCTGGAAAAGTTAAACAAGAAAGACTTCATTCAAGGCTATTGTACTTGGTCTGAACTCAACTCCACTGAGGAGAAGGGCAGGAGAGCTTTTAGGAGCTAGGGTAAAGGGGGTTGTGGGCTATCTATGTTTGCTAAGAGGCCTTACCCATTATCTCATGACACTAGTTTTACCACTGGAGCAAGGAAGTCACACAAGTTAGGATCCTATCTTCTTAGAGAAGCTGATAGATGGGGATGCTATCTTCCCTGATAATTACATTTCATAGTGACGGCTCCCAGGTCCTTGAAAAGATATTCCTGGGTTAGAAAACTGGCAAGAGGCTTTTTGAAATGATTTACATATGCCTTAAAAGGTCAGACAGGGGTGCCTGGGTGGCTCAGTCGGTTAAGTGTGGGACTCTGGGTTTCGGCTCAGGTCATGTTCTCACTGTTCATGAGGTGGAGCCCCGTGTGAGGATCTGTACTGATAGTGCGGGGCCTGCTTGGGATTCTCCCTCTCCTTTTCTGTCTCTCAAAACTAATTAATTGTTTTTTTTTAAAGTACAGAGAAAGTATTCCCAATTACAAGTTTTCTATAGTCAGGATTCTAAAGAATGGAAGGAGAGCAATCCCTATGATTAGGGCATCTGGAATCTGTAAGAGCCGCTAGCAGAGGGAAGTCAGGGGCCAACAGCAGCAAGAAAACTTAGTCCAGCTAAGGGAAACATTAAGGCTATCCTGGACATGATCTCTTAGGGTCAGTTTAAAACTTGTGGATTTGTTTACTTTAATATGCTGGGAACTTCTATTGTGGATAAATAGAAAGGGAAGCAATCTTAATACATTCAAATTCAAAAGGACATCAAATATTTCTAAGAATTTGAATGCTAAAGACACAAAACTAAATGCCACTATTACCATATGCATGAAGTTTGCTATTTTATATTTATTGTTTGATACTCATGGATTTATCATATGCATTGAAGCCTGGAAAGGTTTTAATTTGTGTGCCATTAATAATTTCCCTAACAGTAAGAAATGTTTCATGCATTTTATTGCAATTGTATGATAAGATATTTCATATGGAATGTGGACGGCTGGGAACTTCAGTTGTTAGGGGACAGAGCTAAAGCATCCCTGGGCACACAGGCGATCTTACTCCCCTAGGCCTCTGGCCTCCAATTAAGAATCTATCATAAATCTTTTCATTTCAGACATTTTTACGAAGTGTCTAAGAGGAGACAGATCACACAAATGAGTTACCACTTGACAAACTGAAGTATTCAATATTTGATTTGTGTGCTTTTTTTGCTTCTAATTGTATGGTTTCCTTTTCCTCCATAGTGCCCTTCTCTCCTTGAGTGTGTGTGGGTAAAATGTATTTATGAAGCACATCACCAACCTTTCCATGGCAATGATTAAGAGAATTCCCAAGAAAATATGTAGCAATCACTTGTAAATATTTCCCTCCCCCCAAGTCTCTGATCCTTCAGTTTTCTAATGTTTCAGAGGGCTTGATTTCCATTTGAAAATCAGCTCCATGGTGGGCACTGTGAAATATTTCTCAACTTTATCAGAGTGTTGAAAAGAAATTTGGAGACCACATTGGCAAGTTATTTGATCATCAAGATGCTACTAACAGTGCTTCTCTCTTTTGCTTGTTAAAATAAACGTGTACTGTTTTCTTCAAGGATATAAACATGAATATTTTTGCTTTTTAAAAAATACGTAAGATCTACTTTCTTATAAGAAATATGCATGCACCTTAGAATATAGCTTAGAAATGATAAATGCAACAGTAAGGCTAGAAATTAAACTCTAAATTCAGTATGTAAAGTGAATTAGCATAATCGAAAATTTTCTAAAAGTCACGTAAGTCAACCATAAAGAACTCCATTAATTAGGTTCAACAGTCAGTTTTTCTTCTGACATTGAAACAGATGGAGATTTCTTGAAATGATTAGAGATAAAATTAGTAACCAAGTGATACAAAAATCTGTACTGGGCATTTGAACAAAAATTACACACTGCATTGTGAGAGGCTCAGACAATTACAAATCTTGCAGGAATTGAATGTAATCAACAGAAAGCACTGTTCTGTCTATGTTTTCATGCCCACTCACAGGCATAAGCTCAGAGTGATTCACATGTCAGCTTGTCCACCCTACTTAAGTCTCTTTGTTCACTCTATTTAAAGCACATAGTTGCTTAAACTAAACATACCTCTGATAATTTCACTGTACAAATACTGTTTGCCATTTAAATGTTATTTATATCACCAAATTTGGGGGCAATCAATATATACTAATTTAGTACAATTACTAAACTTTACTAATTTATCAAAATTTGAAAATGTAATAGGTATATAAATGTTTAATGAAAAAGTTACTCTCATTCACTATGGAATACTGTATATAATATGAAAAAGTATTATGACAGGTGAGAGGGTTTACTAAATGTCAAATGATTTATCATGTATAAAATAATTGATGAAAAACAAGCAAAAATGTTTCCTTATAAGTTGTTCAAGGTTTTTTTTGTTTGTTTGTTTAACAAGAAAAAAATCCCTATATAATAAATATTAAGCCTAGGTTCCTCAGTGTTAAAGAGGAATTGATACAAACACTCATGGTGACCTTCAGATGTGGTGACATTCCTCTAGAAAATCTCTCTGCCTTATCAAATAATTAAAACCTAATTTTTCTTGTTACTCAATTTTTGCTTGGCTGATATGAAAATCAAGATGAGGATGAGTGAGGATAATTAGATTTCTATAAATGTAACGATATTCCTTCATTAAATAAGTAATTTGATATGCAAGTCTGTACTGATTGCCTCTCTACATTAAGAAATACGGTAGGTACCGACGTCGAATCCTGAAAAACAAACACCGTTGTTAGTTATGTACTCACATAGACTGTATGACATTAAACAACTTTTTAAATATTTATTTTGAGAGAGAGAATGAGCATACACATACGGGGGAAGAGGCAGAGAGCGAGGTGAGAGACTGCCAAGCTGGCTCCGTACTGTCAGCGTTGAGCCCCATGCGGGGCTTGATCTCACTGAGCCGAAACCAAGAGTCAGATGCTTAACCAACTGACAAGCCAGGTGCTGCAATATTTTTTTAACTTATAGCATTCAGTTGTCTTTAGATATATCTAAATTAAGTCTCAATCGATTCCAAACATTTTTGAGCAATACAAAAAAAAAAAAAAATGCAGCGGGACTATTCCTAAACTTTTCTTAGATTAAAGACATTCAGTAAAATTAGTCCTGTGATATTGAATGCCTAAATATAGTGCTTGATTCTAATATCTACTTTGCCATCCAAAACACATGCTTCTCCTATGACCATACCTATACCACAATATTTGTGGAGCTAAGAGAGAAATTTTATAGATAAAATCGGCAATGCCTTTTTGAGATTTGGGCCATATCTGCATGTAAAGATTTTGATCCCTGGAGTTGAATAGATAAATATTCAGCTCCGCCAAGTAAATATATTTCTGTTATTTTATATTTAAGGAAGCAAATGCACAAAAGAGCATATATTAAAAGCCTTATAAACAAACTCCTGCCCTGAAGTTCTAATTAAGTATATATGACTTAATGTAGGAAAAAATAAAATGCTTTTATTGTGGCATACAACAGCCAACAACTTCCCTTTTCAGGTATTTTTATCAGCAATCTTCCTGTAAATGTAGTTAAAAGCGGCCTTCCTTAATGAACAAGTACAAAACAAAAGTTTTTGTAAAGCAAGCTATACATTGTTTGTTATTATCCCCCCTTTACTCAGAGGAAGAATGCAGTTTAAATGAACAAATGTATTTTTAGTATGAGTGAAGCTTTACATCTCCCCTGCTTCCATCACCACCCCTGGTTGTATTTTTGCCACAAATAGGTGAAGCATGTCCTTGCCAGTCTCTTTAGTGACATCTCCTGGAGAGAGCAAACACAATCGCCCTCAGTAATTGCTGCTGAACGGTGACTAGGGCGCGCTGCTCTGCTCCACACTCCTGCGATTTTACTGTTTGCCTGCAAAGGACTCAGAGAGCTTTGTGGATTTTTTTTTTTTTACTGTACCAGCATGAATGCAATTTTTTTTAAAACAAAAATGCCCTTCCCCCTCTTAACATTGAGAAGTATTAGGTAAACTGAATGAATTTGATCTTGACAGATGACAGTATCATTGATATGAATTCTGTACCCATTCGCCTCTAATAGTTCTGTGCATTGCTAGATCCCTTTCAAATCAAACAACGAAAGGAAGCCAAGCAGGATTCATGAGGAGCTTAGAACTCATTATAAGGCTGTGGATTACTTCAATTATTACCCTTCTAAACCTATTTATCACACCTACTCTTCATTCTGAATGTAGGGAAGGATAAATTCTCATCTTCATAGACCAAACCAGCAAAATATGATTTAAATCTGAACATCGCTAAAAGGTACCACTCACTCACAAAATATTTGCCAAAGAAAACTTAAATTACAAATTATGTTCATAAACTGTTTACCATATCAATTAACATATTTGTATTTTAGTCAAACATGAATATTTCTGATCCCTTTCTCTGAAGTTCTGAAGTGTTAATATGATTATTAATTCTAATAATTAGATTGTGAGATTATCTCTAGAGCTTATACTTAGCATCTTTCTTCCCATATATCTCCCCAGGATTTTTGGACTTAATGGATTGGTTTACATTCTGGCTATAATTGACTGAGTCTGTTTCCTTTTGTGGCCCCTTTATAGTCCTGGCATTAGTGTAGTGATTGGCAATGCATGTTTACTAAAGAGAAACGTGAAAGAGATCAATGCCTGTTTACTAAATTGAGTCAAATGCACCGATTTTAGAATGTAAAACTTACCTTCAAGGTGCTGTAAACTTTAGGGGAAAACCACTGCATTCAAATGCGTTCATTATTCACAATACATTGATGTTAGTGTAACAAATTTAAATGCATTATACCAATATGCTATTTGTGCAATACATTAGTATCATCAATGCCGCTTGTTCTGTTCAGTTGGCTTACCAACTAGAGAACCTAAATTCTGGAGAAGCTCAGGCTCCCACAATCAGTTAGGTCCAATAATGCCCTGGACATGTCCCGTGAGTTGCAAGGTCATTCATATACTAGACAATATATATCACTACCTGGATAAATTGATGGATTTCCTCTAAGAGTAATTTTCAAGATGTGACAAATCAACGTCTTAAATAGGTGCCCTAGATAGAGATTTCATCTTCTCTTCTATAATTTCCCTGACAACGTATGGGGTGTGTAAACACACATTTACACATATTGTAACTCGCAACTATAAACGATCATGTTTGGAATACCTGGAAAGAAGTCCATTTCTTTATAAATAAGAAACTTTTGTTTTGGGGGTGGGTGGCTCAGTCGGTTAAGCGTCTGGCTTTGGCTCAAGTCAGGATCTCACAGTTTATGGGTTCAAGCCCCACATCGGGCTCTGTGCTGACAGCTCAGAGCCTGGAGCCTGCTTCAGATTCTGTATCTCCCTTGCTCTCTGCCCCTCCTCCTCTCACTCTGTCTCTGTCTCTCAAAACTGAATAAACGTTAAAAAAAAATCTGTTTTCGAGGTGGTGGAGCCAAGATGGCAGAGAGGAAGGGAGCTCTGTAAACTCCTTCCGCACTATTTATCGAACTGAGAAGGATATTATGCTCATCTGCGAGAGTGGAAGGAGAAAATACGAACTCCAGAAGGAATAGAACCTCAAGGATACCTGAGTGAGTGGGGACGAACGGGGGAGACCCGAAAATGGGCCAGCCCGGGACGGGCAGGGGAGGTAAGATCCCCAGCCCAATGTGGCACAAGTGCCGGGCGCCCGAGAGACAAAGGGAAGAGACAGAGTCGGAACACGCTCATAGAACTGTCTCTGGGGAAGAGGTATAGAACGCTTGGCTGCGCGTGGAGGCAGAAACCCACTCCATAGATAACTGCTGGGCAGCGGTGCACAAGAGAAGGAATAGCCCCCAGCCCTAAGCCATCTCGGCGGGGAATCAGAGGCATCTGTGGCTGTGAGAAGCGGCTGCGCTGGGGAGGCGCGCTCCGCGGCGGCAAGCGGCCGGAGTAGCGACTGCACCAGGCGCGAGAAATTCGAACTTGGTTTTGGGAACGGGACCACGGACCGCATTTCCACAGCACACCTCGCCCACTGCATGAACTGCGCGAATCCCGGGTCCCCACAGGGAAAAAATAGGGCGCACACTGACGGGACCCCCAACAAAAAGTCGGTGGCGGGTGGAGGCCCGGGCGCGTGCTTAGACTGTAGGAGCTCCCAGCTCATTTCTAGCAGCACACAGCGTCTTGAGCAAAGCTATTGGAAACTAAGAGAGACTTGGTTTTTTCTTTTTGTTTTTTTCCTTTCCCTCATTGTAATCCCGATCCTGACTGGGGGTGGGGACACCTCAATTGAGTCTGTGATGGTGCGCACTTCACCTCCTGCTGCTCATTTCTACTCAGGCAGGGGCGGAGCCTCTAAGAACAGACTCCAAGACCTACCCCATCAAACCAAGCCTATCCACCAGGGGGAGATGTTGCTTGCTTTTTTGTTTGGTTTTGGTTTTTTTTGTTGTTTTTTTAATATATAAAAAAATTTTTTTCTTCACTAGTTTTGTACTTATTTCTTTGTCATTATTACCTTTTTTTCCTTTTTCTTTACTCAATTCCTTTAAATTTTTACTCCTTATATTCCTTTCTCCTTTCTCCCTTACTTTTTCACCTTCTCGCAACCCAGGTATATTCTCCTGTATCTCATCCTTACCTCTCCCCTAAACTGGTCATACACTTTTAAATGGTCTACTGTCCTTTGTTTCTCCAACCCCCTTATATATATATTTTTTTTTGTCTTTTCTTCTTTCTCTTTTCTTTTTATTTTCTCTTTTCTTCTTTTCATCTCTTTCCCTCCCATTTTCTTTCTTTTCTTTCCCCCCTGTAATGTGTTTTTTGTTTGATTTGTCTGTGTGTATGTGTGCTTCT
>NC_043703.1:42068613-42126776 GCF_006229205.1 Suricata suricatta
ATAGATGTTGGAGAGGGTGTGGAGAGATGGGCACCCTCTTACACTGTTGGTGGCAATGTAAACTGGTGCAGCCGCCTTGGAAAACAGTGTGGAGGTTCCTCAGAAAACTATCGATAGAACTCCCTTATGACCCAGCAATAGCCTTGCTGGGGATTTACCCGAGAGAGACAGAAATGCTGATGCATAGGAGCACATGTACCCCAATGTTCATAGCAGCAATGTCAACAATAGCCAAAACATGGAAGGAGCCTAAATGTCCATCACCTGACGAATGGATCAAGAAGATGTGGTATATATTTACGATGGAGTACTACATGGCAATGAGAGGGAATGACATATGGGCCTTTGTAGGAAAGTGGATGGACCTTGAGGGTGTCATGCTGAGTGAAGTAAGCCAGGCAGAGACGGACAGAAACCCTAGGAGCAGGACCCGCCACATAATTTGTGGGGACCTGTGCAGAATGAAACTGTAGGGCCACTCATTAAACAATTACAAACTTTGATATGGTGATAACAGAGCATTCAACCAAGTCCAGGACCCTTCGGAGAGCAGAGGCCTTTGACACTGCATGAATTGCATTCCCACTGCAGGGCATTGAATGCTGGCCCTCAAAAAGATGTGTCCTTGTCCAAATACATGGTCCCTGTGATTGTGACTCTGTTTGGAAACAGGGTCTTTGCAGGTGTAGCTAAGTTAAGGATCTTAGGATGAAAAAGTCACCTGGATCATTCAGGTAGACTCGAGATTCAACGACATGTGTCCTTATAAGAGATACACATGGGGGATGAGACAGAGAGGAGCAGAGAGACACAGAGGAGAAGGCAATGTGAACACTGAGGCAGAGATGGGAGTGATGTGGTCACAAACCAAGGAAGCCACGGAATACTGACAGCCCTCAGAAGCTGGAAGAGGAAACAAAGGAGCTTCTCTCAAGTCTTCAGAGGGAGTGGTCCAGCTGCCACCTTGATTTCTACCTTCTTTTGTCCAGGACTGTGAGACAATACATTTCCAGTTTAGTCACCCAGGTCGTGGCAGTGCGTTATGGTAGCCACAGGAAACTAATATACATATGAAGCCATTTCTGCTAAGGACAGGTGTTGAAACTACCAGGAAAGGAAAGCTCACTTTTCTTTGGGGTTATTAAACCAGTAGAACTATGCTCAGCCCTGCCAGCCCTCCTACACAGGCAGATTGTGCCTGAAGATGAAACCAACCCAGGAAAGTACAGACAAGAGGCAAAAAAATAAAAGAGCAATTCCTAAGGACATGGTTTGAAAATCCTGTATCAAACTGTGCCTGAAGGCAACTCTATTCTTGCAGGTTTGAGTTACATGAGTCTAAAAACCCTAAAAAATAAAACAAGTCATTGATTCCATTTAAACTCAGCTTTTGTCACTTGCAACTGAAAGAGTCCTAACTAATACTCAGATTTCAGACAACTCAGAAAAAAAAAGTTATCCAGGATTTCATGAAGTAAGGCTTGGAAAGGAAGCCAGCTCAGGAGAGTTGGGAAATGCTCACAATGGCTGGTAAGAATAAAGAGGAGGGGGAGGGAGGGGCGCCTGAGTGGCTCATTTGGACTCAGACTCTTGATTTTGGCTCAGGTCATGATCTCAGGGTTCATGAGATGGAGCCCCGTGTCGCAGGCTCTGCTCTGATAGTGCAGAGCCTGCTTAGAATATGCTCTCCCTCTCTCTCTGCCCCTCCCCTGCTTGTATGTGCTCCCTTTCTCTCAAAATAAATAAACACTTAAAAAAGAAAGGAGGACTAGAAAAGGAGGCTAAATTTTAAAGTTTGTTTATTTGTTTATGTCCAGTAATCTGTATACCCAGCGTGGGGCTTGACCCACAACCTCATGGCCCTGAGATCAAGAGTCACACGCGCTGCCACCTGAGCGGGCAGGCGCCCCTAGGGAGGCTAAGTTTTAGAGGACGTGTCTGAAAGATGGAGTGAAGGACGAGCCCCCAATGATACAGACGAGGTGGTGAGTGAAGGCTGGCAGGCATATGTTTGTACTCATAGGTCTAGCAGGAAAACAAGAGAGACCTAATGGAGAACCAGGGGGAGCGGAGGAGGGAGAGAGAGTTGGGGAGAGAGAGGGATGCAAAACTTGAGACTATTGAATGCTGAAAATGAACTGAGGGTTGAAGGGGAAGGGGGAGGGGGGAAAAGAGGTGGTGGTGATGGTGGAGGGCACTTAAAGGGAAGAGCACTGGGTGTTGTATGGAAAACAATTTGACAATAAAATATTATGGAAAAAAAAATCTGTTTTCTAACCACATTAGTTTTTCAGCTTCTGAATAGTCCCACTGTAATTCCTGTGGTCCTTCATTTCCACCTCCCTTTTACGGTGATTGCTACTGCCATCTCTTTGCCTCTCTTCCTGTGCTATCATTTATGTCCACTCTGAAGATAACCCTGACTGCAAATTTGTAAGTGTCACAGTTATATGTAAATAACTTCTTGACTCACTTTTCCAAATAGAAACTGTAAATGTAGTACAAAATGTTCCTAATATTCCAGCTCTTGTCTATCTTTCCGTATATCAGAATACAATCTTCCTCTCAGGTAGAAATATATATTTTGCATACCTTTAAATAATTTAAAGTTATTATGTACTTATTAACAGTATGTGGGACCTGATAATACAATATTCTCCTGTAAGATGTTTAATCCATTTTCTTCATCACACATGTATTAACCCTTTATACCTAATAACAAAACTATTTGATGTTGGTAAATTTTGTCTTCAACCTTTACAAGTCTTAATCTCATTATTTGTTATTTCCAACCCATATGACATAAACTTCTTATACAGAGTCTTTGGGCACTGTGTACCTTGCTCATTCTCTAGCTTCCTCTAGTTCAGATGTGACACATTATATCAAGTTGACTACACAGTTATAGCGTACACAGTGCATTCTAGCCCCTCCAAGACTAATGCCACCATTTCCTCACACTTTAGACTTATTAGAGTTGATTGCATTTCCTAGGTGCTGCACATTACACTATTTTAACTGGAACATCTCAGTCCATTTTTCACAATGTTACTATGAAGCATTGCTATTATCCATAAATTCATAAGAAAATAGATGGAGAGATGTTGAGCACTTGCTCACTGCCACACAGAACAACTTGTGACTGGGTGATCTAGACGTAGAGCTCCAAAGATTCTATTCTAGACCACTTGGTTGGTGCAGGTCATCAAAGGGACATGACAACTATTTGACGGGTGAGCAGGACCCAGACAGAGGCTCTTTACCCCTACCCTACCCTTGGAATATACATTCTACTCATGTTCCCACACTAGGAGACATCATGAAGGTGCAGCTTTGGGAGAGTAATGTGCTGTGGACACAGTGTAGACTGAGTACAACACTGAACCCTGTAGAGGCCTCTCTATGAACTCTAAAGATTCTGGTTGACAGATGTGGGTATCTACTTCTCTTGCGGTTGTCCAAGACAAGGCTAGTAGGTAACTTCCCTGCTTATTAAACCTTCTACCTACCAACATGGACTGGTCTGCTGCTTTCTTCAGTCTCCCCTTGCCCTCTGTGTATAGAGTCCAGTTTTTTTGTTTTTGTTTTTAAGATTATTACTTTTTTAATTTAGAGAGAGCAAGAGAGCAAGCATGTACAGGGTGTGGGGGGTGAAGGGCAGAGAGAGGTGGAGAGAGCGCATCCCAAGCAAGCTTTGTGCTGTCAGTACAGAGCCCTGCACAGGTCTCAATCTCACAAACCATGAGATCATGACCTTGATCATGTCAAAATCAAGAGTCTGACACTTAACTGACTGAGCCACTCAGGCACCCCAGAAAGCCAGTTTTCACCCCAGTAACTCCCAAAGTTTCAGGCCAACATACTTTCTTGTCAGAAGTGGAGGCATTTAAGGTCAGGCAAAGGACACCTGTCTGTGGTCAGAGAAGGGAAAGGGATCTAATCAAAATGGAAACCATGATCTAGGGGTTTCCTTTATATGTTAAATTTCTTTGAAATCTAAGATATAAAAAGAATATTATTTAACAAGTAAATAAGAACCTCATGAATACAAGAGAAAGAAAAGGTGATTTAAAAAGTTTAAAAAGTAATAAATGTAAAAGCAAATACTTCATTAATAGCAGCACTTAAGTTGACATCTCAGTCTGCCCTTTTACATCAGATTTTTAACAATGAATTCTGGAGAAGTTTTCATAGAACTCCTATTAAAAGACTGGACAACAGTATGGAAAAATCAAAGGAACACAGCAAGAGATAAGACAATCAGATCTGATGACAGAACTTGACCTCTTTGTCCTTAAGTCTGAGACATTCTCATTTGGAATTCAGGATCCCTTTTCAGTAAACACTTTTTAGTTTTACAGAAAAGGCTTAATCTCTAAAATCAGAACAAAATTCACTCATGAGATAGCAAAGTTTAAGGGTAAAAGTCAGAGGGATAAGAGGTCAGTCTGACCTCAGACTGGCAGGAAAATCAGGGAAAAAAAAGTTATATGCTGCACAGTCTTCGTCCTCAGCTCCAATAGTATTTTCAATAGCAAGCCTGCCATTTCAGAAATTTGCTCTTTAAATGATGCAGTATTCTATATGAAATTGTTGAAATGAGACTTTACAAAATAGGCATTCCACTTCCAATCAGTCCATTTTGTCTGTTTTCTCTTTAATCTACTGCTTTTAGAGATCATTGAGGAAGCAGATAATCTTGACTGATTTAGGCTTTAAGTTTTCTTTTTAAGGAAAAGTTCCAACAATTAAGCATGTAGAATCTATCTCCAATAGTAGTTAGAGAAATATTTGTTTCCTGATTGTCCCTTGTAGGTTCAAATGGCTTTCATTTTATGATTGACTATAACTGAATGAAGAAAAACTCATGGTAGTTTTAATTAAATAAAAAGGGATTTCTTTCTCAGTTATTTTAAAAAGTAATGATTTCACTCTCTTTTAAAGGTGAATTCTGTGTATTTAAATTTAGTTGAGTCTTCGTAATTTCCAAAGGCATCATCCTTATTAAATCACTATTATTTGTTTTCTTCTTCACATAGGAAGAAAAAAGCTTGTTGTCAGGCATAGTTACTCATATTTGAAATCGCAAATTTCCACATTTTCCTATGAGGCACAATGTGAATGCAGGATCTTGAGAGAAGTGGCAAAAACAAAAACAAAATCACACACACACACAAACTGTCCTGCATAGTACATAGCTTCAAACAGACTCTCTGCACTGAACATTCTGTTGTCACCGGCAATGCATAGGGATCAAAAATTAAACAGAGTAAGGTTCCTGAGAGAATTTTTCAGATATTAAAGAGAAGCCTTTTCTCATAGTCACAGAAAGAAGTCATACACAAGAATTTCCCTATGAAAGAATTATGATGGAAAACAAATCCTTGGATTGTGGCATCCCATTCTACCGTCTGTGTTCCACCTTCACCTACTACACTTCACCGATATTTTATTGAGAGGTACAGAGCAATATCAAGGTTAAAGGGCACAGTTTAAGAGTTCCACTCTTCTATTTCCATCTCCCTCCTCCCCCAAACACTGTCCAGGTGTATGCCACAGGAAAAGGTAGGATGGAAAGCTTTTGTGTTTGGCTTCTTTCTTAATCATTTGACCGTTTGGAAATGTCAAAAAGGAGAGGATTTTGTGAGTCAGGAAACAGGTTTTATCCATTTGGATTTGTTACGTAATACTTCCTCAGCTCTAACACAGTAATCTTCTATTGGAACTGGAATTCCATTTGGGAAGGAGAGAGGTGGTGGAGCCCAGGGTTCCAGAAAGGCTGAAGAATCAGAACAAGACAAAGACACTGCCTGCTTTTGATGGCCGTGGGGAAACTACACTTACTCACTCCTGCCTGATCACAAGCAAACCTCTCCGCCTGGGAGTTTACTGTTGCAGAAATCGGGGAGTTCACAAGCAGTTGCTTTGGCGAAAAGACAAACAAAAAAGCATTTACTTCCTGTACAAGCAGTTGGATGAAAATGGTATTAAAACTCTGCTCAGGAAGCTTAGCTTTAAAAGTGAATATTTTGAGACAGAAAAACAGATTTCATATAAGACAGATCTATGCCTCTGCAAACTGAGAGAAGCCGGAAACTCATTTTCCAGGTGTAAGCATTTTGCGCTTCCTTCCAGGAGTGCGTGGCTCTGGAATGCATAAGATCATTACTGGGGCAGAACAAGGAGCCTGTGGGCCTTGTAGCCTCTTTGTCAGGAAATTTTCTAACACTAAAGCCCTGCCATGCAGATAAATGGAGGATTTACTATTCTGTTTGATTCTTCATGTGTGAAGTTTTTGCTGTGCCCACACTACAAGTTTTTTGCTTAGAAAGTCTCTGTAAGAATCGTCTAAAGTCCCTTTTGTGAGCCGAATAAATGGTTCCATTGCTTTCCTATTTGATAGGTTTTCCTCACTTCAAATTTCTGATGAAGTGGTCTTTAGACTCATAATCCCCCCCAGGCCCTTTGTTCTGATCTCTCCATTACCCTCATCTATTAACTTCCCACCCTCTTCAGCTCCTGGAGTATTTCTAATTTTCTCAGTCCTTAATCCTCCACTAGAGAGAGATTCCTGCTTTGCAGAAATCCAAATTATGTCATTCATATTGAATCTTTCCCTGGAGAGGATAAAAGAGATTTACAGAAAACATGGAGCCTGGCATGGAAGGAACTTCTCTCCAACTCTTACTCTGCAACACTGAGGTCATTAGCTTCTCTGACTGTGCCTTCCCACCGTCCAGGGCGGTCTATGACTTCAAATAGGACTCCCTGCACTGAACAGTGCAGCGTCATCAGCAATGCGCGGGGAGCAAAAACTAAAACGATTTGGCATTCAAACAGTAAGGTTCTAGAGAGAATTTGGCAGATATCGAAGAGAGGCTTTTCCTTAGAGTCACAGAAAGGAAGTCCTACATGGACCAATATGCCTATGAGAGAGCATGACGGCGAAGAAAATCCTTTGATTAGAGCACCGATTTTACTTTCTACCTGACCTTCACCCAGTATACTGTGCCAGAGGACTACTCCAAAAATCAAATGTCACATCTTAATTCGGCAGAGTGAGAGCTTGCTAAGTGCTAAGGAGGGACGGGTATGGCTTAGATCAGGTAAAAATGCAAAACACATGAATTCTTGCTGTCTCGTGACAACCTCTATTTTCTGGTTACCAGTAATCTCTTAGCGTAGACTGTTAAGAGTGTTCTTATACCCATGTTCTAAGAATACATGTATTCTTTATTTTTTTCTTTTTCCTTTAACACTTTCTTTTAGTATTTTTTCCCCTAGGTTTCCCTCAGGGATCTGATGAACTGATCTGACCCAAGTTGTTAATAAATTATACTGCCAATGTTTGCCTCAATGTGTGTGTATATATATACACACACCTTATTTAAATTTATATATTTAATATATAAATAAGGTGTATATATATATATATTTTTAAATAAGGTAACCTTAAGAAGTAATGTTATGAAATGACAGTGAAGAGAGAAAGGTTATTTAACTCTTGTTCTTTTGTCCTAAGAGTCTATTCTGAAGCACTATTCATACAAAATTAGAAATGCAACAGCATCACTCACCATGAGGACTTGGTTTCTTGATACAGGTATTCATGCCTGAAAAATTTTTCTAAGACCTTCCAAACTCATTAAATGCTAATACTGGAATTTTAGAGCTTTCTGAAAGTGTTCACACCTTTTACAAAAGAAAGAAGTGAAAGCTAAATTGATTAATTAAGCATAGGATTACTAAACTGTATTTATTGGGATTAAAGGATTTCAGATAAATTTAAATCTAATATGGTCCAGATCCATTCTGGGAGTATGGGTGTGTGCATGCGCGTGTGTACAGGAAGACAAACCATCAGCTCCCAGATGTTCCCTTGACGGGCTTTCAAAGAAAGGGCTCAAGGATGGAGTATTTCTCACTCTTTTTTTTTTTCACATATGGTGAAAGCTGCAAACAGATCTGTTAAGTAGTACTAACTCTGTAGAAAAAAATACAGTTTTATATAAGCTTTAACTTTTCTTGGAGACTATCTAAAGAGTTACATAGCATGAAAATTTGGCACTAGGAAATGAAACTTGAAATACAGGATTCTGACAGGGTGCCTGTATTTCATGGAGGCTAAAAGCAACCATTTTATTCAGAAGCCCAGCTTGGTGGTGAGGAACCTAGGACTTTGAAGACTAAATAGGAAGGCTCATCCTAAGTAGATTTCTTTTCTTTTCTCCAGGATCCCAATGGGCTACTTGAAATATCTACAAGTCGTTCATCCAAACAGCAGTGCATCATTACAAGAACTAATTGCTCATTATTTTTGCAGCCCAGCTTAAAAGCAAAACATGAAAGATTTCTCAGAGGGTTCGTATTTCAGTTTTGAAGCCTGGAGTGAAAGGACTTCAACTGTGATCCATTGTGAGAGCTGACTAGCAAATAGAGCCTGTTGCAAACACCCACTGTGCCCCATGTTCTAAAAGAATGCAAGCTTACTGTGTCAGCAGTTGTACCGTGCGCACATGAATGAACTTTCCAAATGACCGTTTTATTGTGTGTATCTAAAAATGAGACAAACCCATACACCTGGGGTTTGGGTCTTCAGAAACGAGGATGCATCAAGGCCCTTGGTTTGATTGAGCGTGTTACCTTACTTTAGAAGGGATGGTGCCTGTGAGATCAAACTAAGACGGGTCCCTGCTTGTTCTCTATGAATCTGACATGCCTTCATAGAGAGGGGATACTAATGGGCTGCTGAGCTATTAATGAAATCCAATTTCAAACCATGTCTCATGGACAACCATGCTGGTAGGACAGAAGAACAACAATCACGGCACTTTTACCAGCCCTTTTATGTCTACTTAAATAAGAGTAATAGAAAAATCCCATGTATAACAAAAAAAGCATTGAATAATGGTATTGGGTTCAGGTGGCAAGGTAGTTCATTGTCAACATCTTACAACCTTAGAATATAAGCCTCTATCATGTGTGGGCATTATGTGATTCATGAAATGATGAAAATAAATGGATTGAAATGCAGTGCACTTGATTTTTTTTAATTCTTAGGATTATATGACAAAAATGAAGAAACTTACTATTTTTGATATCATAAAATGTCTCAGTGGAATTTCAGTAAAGATTCATCTAAAATTTTATATCTCTGATGAACTTTTTCTATTAACAATCAAGACTCTTTTCAGTTAAATTAAATGTGATAAACCATAAGCAGTCCTCCTTATTTCTCTATTTGGTAGAGTTTAACACATGCTTTTATTCCTTTTTCTACTACAAATGTACACATTGTTTATATATTCTTATATTCATCTAATTAATATGTCCAAATATTTATCTTCTTTTGGTTTCTGCCTGTTTTATAAACTTATTTGTATTTTATAAATAGAAACACTCTTTACCTTCAACAGGATGATTGATTAGAGGATGCATTAATTTAAAATCTTAGATTATTCCTTTTCAAACCCAGTCTATCTTTAATATTTGCATATATTTTGTTGTTTGAAGCTTACTTTTCTATCTGTTGTTTTTGTTAGAACTCAAGTAATAGAATCGTAGAAATTAATGTCAAAGAGGTCTCTGAAAACGATTTATTTTAAACCATCATTCCACAGAACAGAGGAGTGGGTCCAGAGATATTCAAGGACTGGCAACTGGAGCCAACAGCATGTTCCTAACAGATAAATTCTGGGAAGCAAATCTCCTTAGCTCTAAACCATTGCTATTTCTATGATCTAAAGCAAAATTTGACAACAAATTTTATTTTAATTTTTCTGTTTTTTTATTCATTTTTGAGAGACAGAGAGAGAGACAGCACAAGCAGGAGAGAGTCAGAAAGAGACAGAGACAGAGACACAGAATCTGAAGCAGGCTCCAGGCTCTGAGCTAGCTGTCAGTACAGAGCCTGATGCGGGGCTTGAACCCACTAACCATGAGATCATGACCTGAGCCGAAGCTGGACGCTTAACCAACTGAGCCACCCAGGTGCCCCAACAAATAATACTTTAAGATATGTTAAATTGTTTCTTAGTTGAGGGCTCTAGTTTTTCAAACCGCTCACTGCTTCTCAGATGAATACCCCTGAAGCGTCATGGACCTCAGACACAAAAGAGGGTAGCACAAAAGGACCTCAGTGGTGCCTAGGTAGCTCAGTCCGTTAAGTGTCCAACTCTTGGTTTTGGCTCAGGATATGATCTTATGGTTCTGGAGTTCAGCCCTGTGACAGGCTTGGAATATTCTCTTTCTCTCTTTTTCTCTCTCTCCCTCCCTCCCTCCCTCCTTCCCTCCCTTTCCCTCCCCTGCTTGTACACACGCACAAGCTCTCAAAATAAAAAAAACAAGAACAAAAAAGAAGTCAGAATCAGCATATACATATCCAAGAGATCTTTCATCATTCTTTCTCCTTTCTTAACCCAGACTGATTGATTGGTTGAGTGACATAACCCAGTAGTGAGCATTCCTGATGCCTATCTGAATCAATTCCTGTTTCTGATTACTAATTGGCCTGCCTGCTTTCTCTAATTGCACTTTGTGAGGACTACTTGCTGACCTGCTTTGTGAGCTCATAACAACTCTGTTCATCCTCAGGGAGGTTAAGGCAGTCACTCAAGGTCATACACCTGTTTAATAGGGAGTCTGGTTTCAAATCCACATGTGACTGAAACCAGTTCCACTCTGAGCTTTGAAGGCTCAAAAGGCACATTACTGCTGAGAAAAGCTGAATTAACTCTCTGAGGGACAAGATAAAAGCTTAGAATTTAGAAGAGCAGCAATGATTGAATAAGTAGATATTTTATGCTTATTTTTTCACAAGCCAATTCAGGTTAGAGAAAGAAAACAGATTTGGAGTCAACTAGCCAGGAGCTTCAGTCCTATCTTTGCTGACTTGTGATCCTTTGTATCTGAACTCTCATAGCTTCTGTATTTTCCCCACTTTGATACATACAAGGGTTCTCCATGAAGTCTACATAAATGGCTTCTTAAATTAATGAAGAAGGCATTATCTCCATAGCTTAGCACTTAGTGCATTTAACAGGATAATAATCAACACACACAGATGGAAACTTCCTTCAGGATTTCTACTCTATTCTAGTTTCAAAATACATATTTGACTGCTTCTATTGATCAAGGCTTGAAACTTAAGAATCAAATTGAATTCTTAGTTCTTCTTGTTATAACATGTAGTCAGGAAACAGATTTTGATCATCATACCCCCATAATATCTCTCTCATCCACCTGTCTCTTCATTTCTATTCTCATTGCCTCTTTCCTTAGTGAGATGCATGCTATCAACAAATTCCTTTATGGAGGAGGGGGCGGGGAGGAGGACTTGATACCAGCAGCTTCCCGAATTACATTTTTAAGACACTTTCCTTTCAACTGAAGTATTATACTTGGGTTATAATTTAATCATAGCATATCCAGTATCTGAAGCTTTTATGAATTCTGTTTCAGCTTTCACTTTAAAACTGTTGTTTTTATTATTTCTGACATGTTAAACATGAGAAAGCCAAAAAGAAACCTGCAGAAGTAAAACCTTTCAATTTACCTTGAGAGTACAGATTTTGTTCTGGAGTGTCTTATGAGAAACTTTCTTAGGTATAATCTTAACTGACAAGTTTCATAATGTAGAACCAATCAGATGCATACTCAGAAGAAGTGAGGTTTGCTTGACATCTAAACTGTATTAGCTAGTTATCCTTCTTAAAAATTCAACCACATATCTTCTAAATGATTCTAGAATTTTACATGTGACTTATGCCAACGTGCTTCGTCTCAAACTCTCGTATCAACAATTAATACTGTATCGGAAGAATATTTTCTATCTACATATTTCTAACTTTTGAGTTCTTAAATGTTGGTGGCTATTGTTCTTTAAGATTCTTTTTGTGCCATTAGTTTTTATTGTTTTTGTTGTTGATGTTGCTTTTAGATTCTGCCTTTAGATCATATTTTCCAGAAATTAAAATCTTGATTTCATTTGGATAAGTCTTCATTGAGAACTATGTATTTTAGATATTTTCTAGTTTTTATACTTTAATGATTATTCTCTTCAAAATAGGTATTTTGAACATGAATTCAATGATTTTTCCTCAAAAATTTTTAAGACTAGAGTCACATTTGGCTTACCCTTTACATACATTTTGTTTTCGTCACATATATTTCTTTGCTAAGTGTCCTTGATTAAAAACATTCTCCTCTTCCTCATTAGCTTTCTGATTTATCAGTCTTTGTTGTAGCGATTCTTTTTACATATTTCCATTTTCCATATTTGATTCACTCATGTTTAAGAGGACATGCATTTTCTTAGGTATTTCTTAACATCCTCAAGCTATTTTTTTTTCTTTTAAGGTCTCAGAGAACCCTACAAATACACTGTTTTCCTCTTGAATTTCTACTACCTACAAAAATAGCACACTGCTTTTGTTTTTAAAATAGTAGGTATTTACCAAATTAGTAAATAGGATTTTGATAATAAACATTTACACTTTCTTTACCCTTTCCCTATCCCATCTCACAGATGGACAGTTTAATCTGATTGGTCAGGACAAAGGAAAATTGGATTGGTCAGGAAAAATTTTCATTATCTGGGATTCCCATAATTTAATTCATAGTATCTTACGTCTTTTGCACACAGGATTCAGGGTGGAAAATGGATTTGTGTTCTTTTGAGAGCCAAACATCTCCCTCTTCTCTCCTAGGATTCAAGACACTTTTTTCATAATGTTTCTGTTCATTTTGGGTGTGAAGTGTGGAGAAGAAAAAGCTAGGGAAGGTTTGAGGCTAAACCAAGTTTTCCAATTCACTATTGTTTCCAGCATGGAGATTTAGGTACAAGCATACATTACAAATGTTACTTTACTTTCATTTGAGTATCCCTTTTGTTTTTTAGCTTTGGAAAAGATCCCTAGAGAATTGGGAGCTGTGGGCTATCATTGTTATTCCTGTTTTTTTTTTTTTAATCCATAATGCTATTAACTGCCCTTATTTTCGCCAGTGCAATGGTGAGTATGATTCTGAATACGTATTTAATTCCAAAGCTATAAGTTAATAACTTGGGCTTTAAACAGTTTTTTTTTTCATTCTTTGTAGAATAACTTGATTCTATGAAGATCTACCTGATAATCTGCTCAGTAGCTATCTGTCACTCTCAAAAATCTGTATCTTGGATGATTTCTGAAAATATGTTGACTAATGTAGTTAGTGCCCAGGAAGTGGCATTACCTCTTTTGTGGGTACGCATGTGATTTCTTAGTTTCTTTTCTAATATTTCTAATCAAAATTCTGCAGCAATATTAGAGTGTCCTAAATGTAGCTTCCCAATGAGTCCAGGTTGTTACTCTGCTATTTATAATTCCGGAACTAGAACTTAGAACACATGCATCAGTCCCAATAGTTTCCAGTTTCTCCTTCTGTGTCTCCTCTTTGTGCAAAAATACCAGTACCTAAATATAATCCTCGGTGTTCCAATTCAGCCAAGTCACTTGAGCAGCAAAATATTAGCTTTCACAGAAGATTTTTTTTTGTCTTGTTCTTCATCACAGTGTGACAGTTTGCTTTTTCAGTGAATAGGTCTTCATTTGGGAATACACTCAACTAGATTCCCATCTTTTGCAGTGCTTTAAATTTAGATACAATTTATGATAACACTCAAGAGGGGCCTATCCTTTAAAAGAAGGATGGAATGCAAACCAAATACGTATAAACCATGCATCTGGGTCCCCAACCTGCATTCTTCTCCAGGGTTCTTATCTGTGCTCCCAGGGAAAATCTAGAGCTGTAGGCCTTGTTTTGATTCACAAAGAGACTAGCACCTTCAAAGAAGCAATTCCTAATCTTGCTCTTAACAATGTTCTTTATTCACAAGGATTAGAAAGATGTATTCTCCACAATGACTAAACATCACACAATAGACATGTGACTGCAGCACCTACTTTGTGTTTTGTTTTACTATCAGACAGGTACTGCTTTTGTACTTTGCCCTCAGGCTGTTAGCATAAGCAACAGTGAGTTTTCAGGTCTGCCTTCTTGGTTTTTATTTCAAAGGAAGCAGGCTTTGGGGCAATTTAGTGCTGCTTTTCCCTGGCTTCGTTCTGGGACCCAGGCTGAAGAAGCAACACTGCTCACAATGATTTTCTCATGGTGGAGAATGAACATATAAAAAGACTGGTTCAAGCTTTCCATGGTTCTGAAAATATTAGCCTGCAGCTCTTAACCGCCAATTTCTCTTCCCCATCGTATCCTCCATTGGGCAGAGAAAGCCAGACCTCCTCCTTGAAGGGATCTGGATAAAAACTCGGCTACCTCTACTGGAAGTCAAAGCAACATCATGACAAAGGCATTGGATGTTTAGTTGATTTTCAGAAAGGGTGTAAAAAAAAAAAAAGGGTAACAGTTATATAATCTGTGATAGATGAAATAGAAAGGGTTCCTGTGAAATTCTAACATAAAAGAAATAAAGATCACATAAATAGCACTCAATGTATATAAGGAAGCTCTCTTTTCTTGTTGGATTCTCCCTTAGCAGTGAAGTGTTCTTGTACAATAACTGAGAAGTTGAAGAGATGAAGTTACTAAGTGAAAGCTATCATCGCTCCCACTTCATTGCAACATTTCTGGATCCTGAATATCTTGATACACGTCAAAATAGCCCATCCTTACATCTCTCTAGGCACCCTTAGGCAAAACACACATAGGAGAGAGAATGACACCATGTGCTTTTTGGCTTCATGGTACCTTGACTTAAAAAGCCTTTGCAGACACCGATATGTTTAAATTGTCCTTCTGTGTTATCTCCAGCATAATTCATAACTAATGGCAATTCATCATAGAAAAATTCTAGATGGGTTAGAGTTGGGATTTTGTTTGCTTACACGGTAAAGGGGCAATGTGTTTATTTTCACACATCTCTATTAAGAAGAACACAAATGAAATTGAGAATGTTGAAATTGATTCTTTTGGAATCATTCAAGTCTATGTAGTCTTTGGGAAGTTTGAACATTTTTTAAGAATTATGTGTATTCCAGTTTGAAAACAATTAAATATGGTATATTGAGAAATTGAAAGTGAAAAATTCTGATCCTCACAAATAGATGCTTAAAAATAGTTAGCCAATGTCAACAGTCATTCATTATAGAAAATTTAGAAAACTAGTAATAAGATGTTCTTAACTTAATAAATGTCATATTGAAAATAACCAGTAAGCCTATGGTTGAAGAATACTGAATTGAAATAAAAATATAGCCCTTTCCACCATGTATATTCAGCCTTGTATTTGAGGCCCTGGCCAATGTAATCAAGTCAGAGACAACAGACCTTAAGAGTTGTTGAGGATTTCTTTTTCTTAATTTTTTAAATTTTTTTTTTTTTTTTGAGAGAGAGAGACAGTGTGAGCAGGGGAGGGTCATAGAGAGAGGGAGATACAGAATCTGAAGCAGGCTCCAGGCTCTGCACTAGCTGTCAGCACAGAGCCCGACACGGGACTCGAACCCACCAACCATGAGATCATGACCTGAGCTGAAGCCGGACGCTTAACCAACTGAGCCACCCAGGCGCCTCAGATCATAAGAGTTGTAAGAAGAAATAAAACTTCTTTGCTTTTGGTACACCAGGGTGACTCAGTGGGTTGAGCATCCACTTCTTGACTTTGGCTCAGGTCATGATCTCATGGTTCGGGGTTCAATCCCCACTCCAGGCTCTGCGCTGACAGTACAAAGCCTGCTTGGGATTCTTAGTCTCCCTCTCTCTCTCTCTCTCTCTCTGTCCCTCTCATGCTTGTGTGCACATGCTCACTTGTGCATGCACACACATACTCTCTCTCTCCCCCTCAAATAAATAAACTTATTTACCTTTGACTGTATAGAAAATCCAGAAACTCATATATACAAATCATTTGAATTAATAGGGTAATTATGCATATTGGCTAGGTAAAAATTAGCATACAAAAATCATTATTTTTTGGAGATAAAGATCCTATTCATAACTGACAACAGAATCAAAATATAGCTAGCAAAAGACATACAACATTTCTTAGGAAATATTACAGAAATGATGGAAAGACATAAAGACAGCCTCATTGTTTGTGGACTAAGACTCAATGAGATAATACATTCAATCATCCCCTAAGTTGATCCACAGAAGTAGCAGAACTTGTTCTGGCAGAGATATCCTATAAATTTACAAAAATCAAGATAGTGTAATATTGGTGAAGAGTAGGGGCAATCAATACAATATAAAAAAGTAAATCAGATATAAAAACCTGATATAAGGCAGGAGTGGTATTAGAAATCATTGAAGTAGGTCAGTTAGAATATATTAAAATGTTTTTTTAAACACAATTAGCAATGTAACAGATTATGTTAAAACACATAAGAGAAATACTAATAGTCAGAACTTTTATAAATCAAACTCATTTAATCCACTCAATTTCCAGTGTCAGATAAAAATATTAACTAGGATTAGTATTGTTGAAAAGGTGACAGATTATATTTGAAAATTTTCATGTTGATAACCAATGTCACAGGCAGTTTCCAAATAAGAGTTAAGCTAGTGACCAAAACTTCTCTGGTATATCATTAAATAGACTAAAATAAAAAGACATTAAAAGCTATACTTGCAATAGAAAAAGGAAATAAGCATGGATCTATAAATTTTATATTTTGTTCTGCCTCTAATAGCATTGCGATATGGCCATTTATTGACATAAATTATCTTATTGTACTTGTATTAGAACTTTTGCCCAAATGTTCATCTACTGATGAATGAAAGATGTTGTGTAGAGAGAGATTACTCAGTCATAAAAAAGGAATGAAATCTTGCCATTTGCAATGACATGGATGGAGCTAGAGAGTATAGTGCTAATGAAATAAGTCAATCACAGAAAGACAAATTCCACATGATTTCACTCATGTAGAATTTAAGAAACAAAAGTAATAAGCAAAGGAAAAACAAAAGAGGCAAACCAAGACACAGACTCTTAATTATAGAGAATTGCTTACCAGAGAGAAAAATGGGTGGGGGGTGAGTTACAAGGTGATGGGAATTAAGGAAGGCACTTGATGTGATAAGCGTCAGGTGTTGAATCACTATATCGTACGCATGGAACTAATATTACACTGTATCTCAACTGGAATTTAAACAAAAACTTAACACAAACAAAAAAAAAACCCTTTTAATTATTACCAGATAAAGATATGTTGTGAAGTTTAAAAAGTATTTTACCATTAAAATTCCAAATTTATATAAGTTCTTAATTAAAAGGCTTTCTTATTGGTTAATATTTTATAGCTGTTACACAACCACACTCCCCACCAGAAAACCATTATGGATTTACACAATTAGGTTTTCTATTTATCATGTTCCTACTTCTCTCTTCTACTAACAGAGTTACAAACACAGCACATGCAAAACTCTAAGAGACGAGTTATAGAATCCTCAACAGCATCCTGTGTAGTACAGCACAGCCCCAGAGTGTTTAGATTGCCAGAGGTGACCCTCAGCCCTGGCTGCCTCAGCCCTGGCTTGCCCTAAAGGGGCCACCTGCAAACCGCTACTTTATGGGCTCCGTTTGGTCCCGGACCTGGACCAAAAGGCACCCAGCAACTCTCCACATCTAAATTTGTCTCTTTGCTGATAGGTCAGACTTAACAGTTCTGCAGCCCTTAACCTGTAATCTGAGGTGCTTGCACTAAACCGGTGATGTCCCATTTTATACAATTTGCTGCAGTAGCCTATGCTTTCTTTCTGTTCCCACCCTTATTGGATTTCTGTTTGCATATCAACCTATTTTCCCATTGTTGTCATAACCTTCCCTGAGTCACAGTTCACTTTGTCAATTTCTATATCCATCATGGAAAGTGAACCTTGCCTTCAAATGCTTGCCTGTAACATGAGCTCTGAGTTAATGCCTGTTAAATTGTGCAAAACCACTGCTGGAAGGTGGAGGCGGGCCAGTAAAATACCCTCCACCTTGAGAAAGCACTTTATTTTTTTAATTTTATATTTTTTAAGTTTATTTATTTTGAGAGAGAGCTCGTGAACAGGGAAGGGGCAGAGAGGGAGAGAATCCCAAGCAAGCTCTCACTGCCAGCCCAGAAGGCACTTTCACACCAAACCACAAGGCGAGCCACTCCACACCATTTACAGTTCGACTCAGGTTAACTTACCGAAGAGGAGAGACCCACGAACCACCCAGAGCAGGACGCAGCGATTCTCCGCCAAGCCCCGCCTTCAACCCAGGGCTTTTACGGAGTGAGGGGCACGCTGGCGAGGTCACGGGGCAGTTATCTGAAGTGGAGACTTCTGTGCACTAGTCATCTGCACGCGTTACCTAAAGTAGTTCTATCTGTGCGTCTGAGGGGAGAACAAGATCAAGGGCCAAAAATGACGTAGTGTTGTCAGCAATCCTACAACCACTCTTTGCAAAGGATGCCTTCTGAGACAACTACTATGGAGTTTTATTATTATTATACATACTACACACACAGTGTTATATTAATTTCCAATATATAACATACTGATTAGACAAGTCTATACTCTATGCCATGCTCACCACAAGTGCACCTACCACCTGTCACCATACGATGCTGTTACAATACCATTGACTATATTCTCTATGCTGTACATTTTATCCTTGTGACTTATTCATTCCACAACTAGAAGTCTGAACCTCCCACTCCCCTTCACTTGTTTTGACCATCATCCCAACTCCCTCCTCTAGGGTAACTACCAGTTCTCTATTTATGGATCTATTTCTGCTTTTGGCTTCTTTATTATTATTTTTTTAAGATTCCACTTATAAGCAAAATCATACAGCATTTGTCTTTCTTTGACTGACTTACTGCATGTAGCACAATGTCCTCTAGGCCTATTCATGTTGTCACAACAGTAACTGGCAAGATCTCGTTCTTTTTTATGACTGAGTAGGATTCCATTGTGTGTGTGTGTATATATACCACATCTTCTTTATCCATTCATCTAACAATGGACACTTGAGTTGCATCCATATCTTGACTATTGTAGATAATGCTGCAATAACCATAGGGACGCATATATCTTTTTGACTTAGTGTTTTCACTCTCCTTCCATAAATATGCAGAATTATTATATCATATGTGATTTTAATTAAAAAAAACTTTAATGTTTATTTATTTTTGAGAGAGACAGAGCATGAGCATGGAAGGGGCAGAGAGAGGGAGACACAGAATTCAAAGCAGGCTCCAGGCTCTGAGCTGTCAGCACAGAGCTCGACACAGGGCTAGAACTCACAAGCCATAAGATCAAGACCTGAGCCAAAGTCAGACGTTTAATCAACTGAGTCATCCAGATGCCCCATGATTTTAATTTTTGAGGAATTTTCACACTGTTTTCCATAATGGCTGAGCCAATTTACATTCCCACCAAAAGTGTGTGACGGTTCCTTTTCCTCCACATCCTTGCCAACACTTGTTGTTTCTTGTCTTTTTGATTTAAGCCTTTTCAACAGGTATAAGGTGATATCTCATTGAGGTTTGATTTTCGTTTCCTTGATGATTAGTAATGTTGACCATCATTTTCATGTGTCTGTTAGCCATCTGTATGTCTTATTTGGAAAAATGTCTATTCAGGTTCTCTGCCCATTTTTTAAATTAGGTTGAGGTTTTCTGTTTTGTTTTGTTTTTGGTGTTGCATTTTATAAGTTCTTTATATATTTTGCGTATTAACCCCTTATTGGATAGATTATTTGGGAATATCTTCTCTCATTTAGCAGGATGTCTCTTATTTCATTGGTGGTTCCCTTTGCTGTGCAAAAGCTTTTTATTTTGGTATAATTCCAATAGTTTATTTTTGCTTTTGTTCCCCTTGCCTAAGGTTTTATACATACATATATATATATATATATATATAGAGAGAGAGAGAGAGAGAGAGAGAGAGAGAGAGAGACAGAGACAGAGACAGAGAGACAGAGACAGAGAGAGACAGATAAATGTTCCTAAGGCCAACATCCAAGAAATTACTATTTTTTATTCTAGGAAATTTATGGTTTCAGGTCTCATATTTAAGTCTTTAATCCATTTTGAGTTTATTTTTGTGTGTGGCTTAAGAGAGTGCTGAGACTATTACTCTCACATTGTGTTTTGTCAACCAACTATTAGTAACCACATTTTGGAGCTAGACTTCCCTCTGTAAAGTATTCTATCTCCTCCCCTCCCTGTTCTGGCTTGTTTTCCTCTATTAGAAAAGTCATCATGTACAACGTGGATGGAACTAGAGTGTATTAGGCTAAGTGAAATAAGTCAGTCAGAGAAAGACAGATATCATATGATTTCACTCACATGGGGAATTTGAGAAACACAACAGATGAACATAGAGGAGGGAAAGAAAAAATAAGATGAAAACACAGAGAGAGGCAAACCATAACAGATACTTAAATATAGAGAGCAAACAGGATTGCTGGAGGGGAGGTGGGAGGGGGATGAATGATGGACATCAAGGAGGGCACTCTTTGGGATGAGCACTGGGTGTCATTTGTAAGAGATGAATCATTCATTGGGTTTTACTCCTGAAGCCAAAACTACATTGTATGTTAACTAACTTGAATTAAAAACAAACAAATAAACAAACAATACTTCATCATGAGGGTTTCACCACTATTTGACAAAAAGGTCTGTGTAAACTTTGAATTCTTACTTTCTTAGATCCAATACATTAGGGAACTGTGGCCAATAGATAAAAAAATGCATTTGAGGGGTGCCTGGGTGGCTCCTCTGGTTGAATGTCAGCCAACTCTTGATTTTGGCTCAAGTCATGATAACAGGGTCATCACAAGCACCACATTGGGCTCTGTGCTGAGCATGGAGTCACCTTAAGATTCTCTCCCTTTCTGTCCCTCTCTCTGACTCATGCATGCTCTCTCTCTCTCTTTCTCTCGCTCTCACTCTCTCTCACTCTCACTCTTTCTCTCTAAAAAAACGCATTTGAAAATTAATGATTATGATTACTTAATAAATTGCTTTGAAGATTATGAGAGCTTTGTTCATAAATGCACTAAAACTAGCATCAGAGTAAAACCTAACTGCTCATAAGATGGTAATTTTATGAAAGTGACAGATTCTGAGACCTATATCCTTTTCTGTAAAATAGATGCAGGACAATAACTTTCTTAGATTTTTGTAGAGATTGATAAGAATGCTTAAAGTGTCTTGTTAAGTTCTCTGCAAGTGTTATAGAAAGAAGTGCCTGCTACATTAAACATAATATTCTGTTCAAACACTTTCCCATTTAAAAAAATGAGAAGAAAGTAAACAAATCACAATTCTAGTCAAATTTTAAACTGTACTTTGTAATGAAGTTTTATAATGAAATTATATATTTTCAAATTCTATTTAACAACCTTAGTCTACTCTATGTATGCAACACATTGATGGCAATGTGTGACCAAAATGAATCAAAGAACTGGAGCTGACCACCTTAAGGGTAGCCAGAGCTACTAGCTTTGAACTACATCTCTGATCAGTGTCAGTTGGCTCAGGAATATTAATATTGGGAGATTCTCTTGCCTCTAGTGCATGTTATCAGACTTTAGGCCAAAATGGAGCAAATGATAGATAAAACTGCATTTTTTTTTTCATTTAAAAAATTTTTATGGAGCAGCTACTACTTGCAAAGCTTTTTTCTAGAAACCAAACCAAATAATGCTGCTGCCTTCTAGGGGTATCAGATGTCTCTCAGGAGACAGATTAGAAACATCTGGGAAAATAAATATCATGGTAGAGTCTTGTTAAGAATTATCAATTGTATAAGTACACATCATACAGAGATTTACATTTTCCAGCCTCCCATTTAGTGATAATGGGGACATGTGACTGGGTGTTGGCTACTGGGAGGAAATGACGTATGCCACTCTTACATCTTGCTATGACAAGCCCTATATTTTTTCCTCACCCTCTCTCTCTATGCTAATTCACTGCTAAGGTGAATGTTAATGAATACCTTAGACAATGGCAGAGGCACATGAAGGAAGAATCCATGACCCAAGTGTCAAAGCTTGGAGCAGAATCTCCTAACAAGAGTCAAAGTATAATGTAAATGAGAAATCAAATTTTTCTTAATTAAACCGGTATGATTTTGTTGGTCATTTGTCATAGGAGTTAAATAAAATAACTAATGCAAATGTATAACTTATTGGCAGGTAGTCATATATACTGTGAAAAATATAAAGTAAGAAAATATATGGAAGAAGGAAGTGCTATTACAGATAATGTAATGAGAAAAGGCCTCTTTGTTTTGTTTTAAGGTTGAACAGGGAGGTGAATAAAGTGAGGGAGAAAATCATGTGTATATTTGGGGAATGAACATTCTCTAAGTACCTAAGACCCACAAAGGCTCAGAAGCAAAACTGTGATTGACTTTTTTGAGGAACTGAGGAAGGAAATATAGTTGGAAATGTTGGAAAGACAGTTAGGGGTCAGGTCATTTGCAGGCCACAGTAGGATTTGATTTGAAACTAAGAGAATAATCAGAAAATTTCCATTAAGGTCATAATGATGGATAACAACAATATAGTCCAACTAAAAGGAATACTTTGCAAGTACTAATTCGAAATACGTATTTGATCTATAGGAGCTCTGTTTTTCATAGCATTTTCTGGTAGTATCATCTTTAACATTAACTCATCCATTCATATTTGTTGATAATGCCGCAATATCATATGGATCTTTGTTACTTATGTCATATTGTCCTTCTCTTGAGTAGTAAAGTTGCCATAGAATCTTGGTGTGTACAGATTGTTAAAGCACTAATGCCTGCATCATATAATACTTGTCAGATCTTTTTGGCCAACAATCATTAACTACTTTCCTATTATCAGGGGATTGTTAGTTGTATATATTTATACTGGGTATTCCTATCTAATATAATATCAAGGCAACTAACCAGCCAATACATATAGATTCATTTTACTCTAAATTCACAATATTCTTTTTTAAGCAAAAACATAAGTAACAAATTCTATTATTTGATTGCTTCAGAAAACCTATTAAACATGAAAAGTAAAGGGAATTGTTTAAGGTCCAATATATTATAAATGACTGCATTGGTTGCAGATCTAATTTCTTCTTAGGTCCAAAGTATTCAGTTATTTTAGCATAATTCAAAGGAAGAAAATTTTTAGATGCAGAAGAAAGAAAATATTTGTCAAGCAACATAACTGATCATTTTCAATTCACTATCATCTACAGATTTCGATTATATTTTATTTTAAGCACTAAAAGAGAATGAGTCCAATTTTTGAGAATAACTATATCTTATTAATTAAAATTTTCAGTGAGAAGCAAAAGGAAATTATTACTGTGAAAGTAGAGCTGCTTTTAAATGAGTCATCTTCATTTACTGCTGCACATCAAGATAAAAGTCACCACTATCAGAATACTTTTCATAAACAAAGTAAGGCTTTCTTAAGAGATTTAAAAAAGGTAAAACATATAAAGGAAATTTCTATAATAGTTCAATTATGGATCAGCTTCCCACAAACTGAATGTCCAATCCACCAGTTAAAGGCACCAGTCCTGCAGGAAGGGAGTTAGTGTCTCTGCTCCAGTTTTGCAGTAATAAAAGAATATATGAAAAACTGCCACCTGGATTAATATTAATAATAATAATAATTGGCCTTTAATGAGATAAGGTTTAAGATGTCATTAAAACCTTCTCATAATGAACATATTTCAGTACTTCATATATTTTCTCTAAAATTGCAATATTTAAGTGGAAATAGATATTCGTTTACTCTTTAAAAAATATATTAATTTGAAAACTTAAATGAAAAGGGAAAGAATTAGGTCTATATTTTATAATATTCAATATTATTAGGAAATATTCTACCTGGACTCTTATTAATATTATAAATCTAAGTGAAGAAAAATAACTACTTCCAATTACCATTATTGGAAATTAAGACTACTTGGAATGCCTCAGAAATGCTTTATGAGATAATTATTATTTGTTACTTTTCACTTACATTTTTGAAAAACATGATAGAAGTCTATTTACAATGTTCTGGCATTTTCAATCATGGATCATAACAAAATTAATTCAATTTGTTCTGGTTGTCATCCTCCATTGTTACCATAAAATATACAAATAAGCAAGTATGACTCAACAGTAGAGAGTTCAATTTGAAAACTACAGAATTTCTTAATGACTTTTTCAATATCAACAACCTTCAGTAGTTTTTGTTTACTCAACAAAACACAGAAATGTAATTGGGTTCTACTGTAGTCAACCTCATCATCTGAAAGAATTACCATTAAGAAAATAGTTTCCAGTCCTGTGGGTTTTAACTTATTTCCTAGTGCTATAAATAACCCAATGCCTTGCAGTGAGCAGAAGTCAACAGCAATTTTTGAACGATGCATATCTTAAAAAATGAAGCTATACTTTCGTAAGAAGGCAAGTGACTTTGTCTATGGTTTGAACAAATAAAGTTTTTGAACATGACACAAACTAACAAAGAAAGTGTTTCTTAGAGAATAAATGATTTTTATTTGTGAAATATATATAATTAGCTATAAAAGAATCTCACTTTAATCTAAGGCTTAAAAATGAGGTATGTTTGGGGGCACTGGGTGGCTCAGTTGGTTATGATTTCACCACAGAGGGTTCAAGCCCCGCCTTGGGCTGTGTTGACAGCTCAGAGCCTGGAGCCTGCTTTGGATTGTCTCCCTCTCTTCCCCTCCGCTGCTCATGCTCTGTTTCTCTCTCTCTCTCTCTCTCTCTCTCTCTCTCTCTCTCTCTCTCTCTCTCTCTCTCTCTCTCTCCCAAAAACAAACAAACAAACAAACAAAAATTACAAAGAGGAATGTTTTACAAACACACAGCTAGACATTTCTAGATAAATAAGAGTGACAACAGGACTTTTCGTCTCACATGAGAGTTAGGTATCCTGTGGGAAACGGAGCAGTGTGGCGACCACAGGTGCATACCCGCTCAGGGTCCGAGATCTCTGAGAAAACTCGAGACTGCAGGGTTGAAAGCAACCCAGAGGACTTGAGCCAAATGCCCCTGGAATGTGGCCTGTTCCTTAATACACAAATAAGGATGCTTTGCTTAGGGGAAGCCAGCAGTAAACAGCACAATGCGTTCACTCCCCTCTTTGTATTTCATCCTGCCCAAAAGACTCCTATCTTATCTTGTTTTTCTGCTGAGACTGCTCTTGCACGATGTGTACGGTGTGTTCCTGCTATAGCAGTGCCAGGTGTACATTGTTGCTTTTGTAGCTAATCATTGTTGGCTCATGCTCTGTGAGGGTATGTACGACGATGCACAATAAAGTTCTGGACCTCCGGCTGTCGGCTCGGGGTCCCCTGGGCTCCGTTATACTGTCGACTCTTTTTCTCAGTTCCTTCACTGCCCCAGGTCCCCAGATCCTTTGAGGTCTTTGAGGTCAACAGTATCCCTTTAAAGCAATCACTTAGCTTTTATAAAGCAGCAATCAATAAAACAATGTTTCTTTTATATGTTCTTGATACAGGGCAGATGGTTTAGCTCACATTATGGTGAATTCTTAAGGAAAGGAGAATAGAAATTTATCAACCAAATCCAGAAAGTATGCTGTAATATTTCACATGCTACTTTTTAAATTATTTTTTTAATGTTTTTTATTTATTTTTGAGAGACAGAGAGCGCCAGCAGGGGAGGGTCAGAGAGAGAGGGAGACACAGAACCTGAAGCAGGCTCCAGGCTATGAGCTGTCAGTACAGAGCCTGATGCGTCACTCGAACCCACGAACTGTGAGATCATGACCTGAGCCAAAGCCGGACGCTTAACCGACTGAGCCACCCAGGCGCCCCCACATGCTATTTTTTAAGGTTGGGGATTCTTACTCGGTGAATCCATTAGCATCCAAACCTAGTAGTCATGACTCGGAGTGTGCTGAGGACCACCAAGCATAACTTAGGTGGCTCCTTTAAGTGGGTTTCCTTCCTTTCTCATGGTTACTAATAATTTCTCTCAAAATTGTGTCCTTGGCATAAGAGGACCAACTTCACAGGTAGAAAGAGTTCCACTGAAAAAGTGACTGTGGTTGGGCTGCTCAATCTAGAGTTTACAAACAGCAATACATTCCGCTTAAATAACAAGTTAAATATGGAAGCAATGTTTTGAAGTAACAAATATACCTTGTTCAAAATAACTGATAAAGATTCATTGAGATCTATCTTTCTGTCATGAACAAAAATACTTTTAAAAGAGCAGCAGTGTCCTATGGAGTGATAATGCATCCCAAAATTGTGAACCAAGCCTGTAATTTTAAACTTTCTTATAGACACACTAAAATATCAAAAAATAGATGAAAACAATTTTGATAATGTCTTGTTTAACCTCATATGTCTAAAATATAATCATTTTAACATGGAGCCAATATATATAATTATTAATTATTTTACATTCTTGTTTTTATGCTGTCTTTATATTTCCAACACATACATCTCGGTTCAGACTAGCCATATTTCAATTTCTCAACAGCCATATCTTGCCATTCTAGAAGTGAGAAAATTACATCCCAGAGTTGCAGTGATGGACCAACAATTTCACAATTTGTACAGTTAGAACTCTGACAGCATTGGATTCATCTGACTTAAAATCAATTCAGTCTTTCTAGTGCAACACACAAAATATACCTGTGATCAATGGTAAAAATGATGTCCATATTTTTCTAAGTAATTTTCATTTACTTTGTTTTCTTATGTTATTTTTTGTTTGTTTAACTTGTTTATCGTGCTAAAAGTAATCAGAGGAAGAAGGAAGAGGGCAAAAAACACCTTGGATAGGAAAATGTGATAGGAAGGCAAGTTAGGACTATCTGTTCAAATAAAGAGATTATTTTTGCTGCTTTTTCAAAGAATAAAAGGATAATAATATAAAAACTTATTACTGGGAAAACAAAGCTACTCTCCATTAGGGCTAAAAAAATTAATAATATTAGCACTAATGGAACATACATTGCACTTCCATTATGTGTTGTATTACGTAAGGTGAATATTGATTCTATCTGTATCCATCAATTTTTTAAATTATGGGTGGTAATATTAATCTTTACATGCATTTTGTAGGGGGTAATTTTTTCACTAATTACCCTATTGTTATCAGCTGCATACGAAAGTCTGAAAAGCATTAATGGGAATTCAAGTCAAGTAGTATAGACCCAGAGGTTAAATGGCACACAGTTACGAATAAGCTTTGGGTTCATTCTTTGCTTTATATTTAAAATAGTTGTTCAGTAGCAGAGTTAACTGCTTATTCTTTTATCTATATATAATGAGAATTTAGGGCTCTTGGGTTGCCTTTTCTTCCATGTCAAAGATATTAATAATATATCTGCATACCAATGTGACAAAGAATATGTGTCTGCTGCGTTCTTTTCTTTGAAATGATGTGAAAACTGGAAACTTTTACTTTGTCATTTGAAAATCTATTCCATATAATTCTTCCATCTCACACCGCTATGGAGCACTACATTGTAGGTTAATTTGGGGCATAAATTTATGGACTTGCCCCTGGTTAATAGATAATAATTTATACACACACACACACACACACACACACACACACATATCACTTCTCTTGTGTTTGTGGTTGAAGTAATACATGGTTGAACACTTCATAAAAATGGTATGATATATGCATTTTTTTAATGTGAAAACTAAAGCTGAGCCAAGTAAAAAAAGTGCCAAATAAATATGAAAAACTGTTAGTTTTAAGAGAGCTTGCTTTTGATAAAGCAATATATTTCTGAAGGCAAGCTCTAACCATTATTTTAAATAGTAAATGACATCGAGCCATTTGCTTCTTCTCTCCCTCTCTGAAAGTGTTCTGCCATCAACTGTAATTGAACAGTTACTCAAGTTTGTACATGTATTTACTATTCATTTTGGTATAAAAACATTCAAAACCATGTTAAAATACTTGCATCCCTACGAAGAACAGGGTGTTAGAATCCAGTGGTCATCATGCTAGGTGGAAACATGAGCAGTCATATAAAAATGTGTCCTTTTGGAAGGATGAAAATAAAGTATGTAATTGAAGCAATCTTTCATGCTGCAGCAGGGACAATTTAAAAATGAAAATAATGGCCTCATTAATCGTCAATCTCCAATGCCATGAAATTTGTGTTAAAGATCTCTGTTCCTTTTGATAGTTAGCAAGGATCCAAGCCATCAGTAGTAACCATTCTGCCTAATTTACACTCTTTGTGTCAAAAGGAGAAATAAAAAATAAGGGATGACAGAGGTGAATGAGGCTGTCCTTCCCTTAATTTTATTTAACTCCCATAACAAGCTCTCTCAAAATGTGCTCCAGGAATAGTTTGCTTTTAATATTATCCACCAGCACCACCAAGTGGCAACATTTTTACTTTCTTTCTAAAGTGATGACTTGAAGATAAACTAAAAACAGTACTGGGATAATATTAGTACTTATTAAGTTCCTGAAATGTATCCAGTAAGAAGTGCATCTCAGCATCCCCAGACTTTATCAAAGAGCCACTGAAAGTATTATATTTCAGAAACAAAGAAAATGAGATAATTTAATGAATAGATTGCTTTGGTTATGCTTATTTTTTCTTGTTTTATATTACCTATATTTTGTTCCCAAAAGGTATCTTTTTACTATTGCAATTTATTTTCATTCTATTCCCCAATACCACCAATTTTCCTCTACTAGCATGAAATATATAATCTTTTTGGTTGCATATTATTTGATTTGGTAGCAGAGTGGAATAATATATGAATGGCTATGGAATTTTTAAATTGATGTAAGACAATCATTCAGCTTGGTGACAGCATAAAAACAAAGCATAAAGAAAATTTTTACTTGCTGTGACTAAAGCTGTAAACAAATTGCATTTTTAAAGATATTTGTCCAAAAATGACATAGCTTTAAGTGCTGCCATTTTGGAGTTTTCTCTTAAGTATTTCATTTCCTAAAATATAATATGTCATTTATAAAAATAAGCAAAGGCAAAAGTTGGCATCCAACTTTTGATGGCAAAGAAACTGTTATCAAATTTGCCAGATAAAAAGTGCCAGGGTCCCAGTAACAGATTACATTACAATCATCTAAGCAGTGGGGAGCACTAAGCATTAGAGTCTGGTCTGTGCAATTTTAAGAATGGTCTTCTAAGGTGGAGATACAGTTCAGGTGGCATGAGTTTTGACATAGAGCTTTGACTGGTGGGCACAGGGAGGCAAATGTACTGTGTGTGTATTGGTAATTCAACTGTGAGTCATCGTAAGTAAGTTATTTTAGTTGGTTCAATCTTCTCTTTCAGAAGGAAGTTTTGCAGAACAAAGAGCCAAAAAAATTTTGCCTAACCCTAGTATTATTTAGTGCAAACACAGATGAGTAATCTAATTTAACAAAAAATCATTCAGACAGGGATAGAAAATTATATTTGGCTGCAAGTTGCTTAATAGAAGAAAGAGTAAAATATGGTGGGTTAAGTTCTATATTCATTTCTGAAAAGCATCAACATCAACAAAACCATGTCAATTATAACTGGGAGATCATCCACTATGGGTCTCTTGAATTACTACAAGTCTTGGAGGCTGTCTTTGTTCTGGACTATATTTTCAAGGAGGCTTGTATGGTGAGAAGTCTTGGCAAATACAGCCTGCAGCTTCTGGAGTTGAATCAGGGATTTCCAAGGTTAAAATAGATGATGTTAGCAATGAGATCCATACTACCTAATGTATAGCATCAGACCAAAAAGACAGAAAAGTTTATTTTGTTGACCATACTTGTTGCCATAAAGCTCAAACCAAAAGTAAATGCCAAGCCCTGTTTAATGGCATGGAAGACTTTTCTCCCTCTATGTTCTGGTATCAATCTTTCCTTCTCGATTCAAAAGTCAGAGACTTACAATACAAGATGAATAAGGTGGGACTAAGGACACCTGGTCAGCAAGGGAAATCAATGTCCATGTGCACTGATCTGAGTAAGCTGAGGAATATTAAGTCAAGGGATTCAGTCAGTTACAGCTCTGTTGAATACAGGAACCAAAGTTGTTACTCTACCCACAACTATGGAAGGAAAAGAGATCCTTACTCAGCTACCAGTGTTTGGACAGAATTCACAATAGAGAAAGACAGCTAATATGACTCTGTTGACAGGGTACTTTGAGTCAGTTAGTTTTATTATTTTTGCCCCTACATATGAATGTTTATCAGGAATTAATGTGCTATATCCTGAACAGCAGCCTATGTAGAAAGGCTAGCACTACACATAAACGGCTACACAACTTGCCTCCCTACAACTGCCTGGGTGCCCCAACATAATCAGTATAGGATGCCAAGAGGCCAAGAGAAGAAATGAAAAATGAAAAACCATGACTTTGATTAAACGCTCCTAAAGGAAGCAGTAGTAATATGAGATGCAGTATCTCAGTATAATGACCATGTATGTTCAGTAGTAAAGGAAACTTACGATGGATTGTTGTTAAGTGAACTCATTTGTTGCTCCTGGAGCTCTGGCTGTTCCAGACTTTGTGACTATATCCAAACCCATTACACAAACCAACAGCACTTAGGATGCAGGCTTGGACATACCAGGATAAAGAAAATTTCACATGATGATGTAAAGGCTCCTATATATGTTTGTACCCTCCCCCAGGAGCACTTAAACTACCTTCTTGGGGCAATGTGTGGCTCAGTTCACTGAACATCTGACACCTGATTTCATCTCAAGTCATGACCCCAGGATTGTGGGATCAAGCCCTCACTGGGCTCCGTGCTCAGCATGCAGCTTTCTTAAGACTCTCTTTCTCTCTCCCTCTATCCCTCTCCTCTGCTTGCACTTGTGCTTTCTCTAAGATAAAAAGTAAGTAAGTAAGTAAGTAAATAAATAAATAAATAATACTGCCTTGTTATTTGCCAGCCTTGGGTGGTTTAGGATTTAGCATGAATGGCTCTAACGTCTGATGTTTAAAGCTTTTACTATGTAGGTGATGTACTGTTATATGGCAGATAAGAAGGCTAAATGACCCTGACCTTGGTGTGATCATCTCCTCCAGTAGGTGTCAGAATTATAAATTCTGATGAAATTTAGGGCCTTTTTGGTAAGTAATGTTTCTTGGGATCTATGTGAGTGTATTCACAAGGATTATCTGACAGTCAAGGAACAAAATCTCTCCTTAGCTCCCTTCTACTTAAAATGAGGCCCAGAATCTTAACGCACCTTCGGGATACTGGAGATATTCTACATGCTCCCTTACATAGGTTAAACAATGCATTGGACTTTTTTGAGTGTTACCCAAACCAATGGATTGAAACCTTTAGAATCCATCCAGTCAGCTTGACATACTCCATATTTGGCACATCACAACCCCAGTAATTTCTTGAAGCTGTATGTCTTACTGAATGATGATTCTGCTGAATGGAGCTTCTAGCAAAGAGAAGCATCCTCTGCTTGGAGGCATCTTTTGAGTTTTGGATTCACTTTCCAGATATGGAAAATAATTAAACCAATTTTTAAAATGAACTATTAACTTGCACTTTGCTCCCATTGAAACCTAACATCTGACTCATGAAGGTCCTGTTACTCATCATATTGCCATTTGAGAGTAAGTCAGTTCAAATCCAATGGTAAGGAAGTTAAAAAGAATCGAATAAGCCTTATTTATGGACTAGGTACATATGACTGATGAATCCTGACAACAGGGGTCCCAGCGTTATTTCACTTTTACCTGAAAATTTGGCAGCTATCACCATAGGGAAAATGTTTCCCTAACTGTGCTACTTGAAGTGAAGCTCAGTTCATAGAGACTTCCCTAAATTCCAGGTCTGTTCAATCCTGACTTAGATAAGCTGAAACCTGATAGTGGACATTAGGCTGCTATAGCTACTGAACCTCAGCACCAGCTAAGCAGGACCAACCATGAATATGGTTGCTTCCCTCATTGAGCAGATGGGCATTGGGCCATTGCTAATAGACTGGCTGTTTGACATTTGGAAAATTATAGGCTGGCAGATTTAAAACACCTGTCTTTAGGGTCACTGATTGTAGAAAATTTAGTAACCGAATGAACTGTCTGGGTTATACATGTAGATGACAACAGTAAGATGAAAACATTCTCTGATAAGACAGACTGAAACCAAGCCACTGAAGAAGCAACACCCAGATTCCCACCATTTCTGTATGAATTCATCATCACACCAGGTATGGACACCCATCATCAAAATAAACAATTCTGTTGCTAATGCCGAGACTACAACTGCTTGCCAGATTTGTGACACCTGAAAAAAGTTGACCCAGATGTCTTGTGTTGACAGAAGTGTTGTCCCCACCTGCCCTTGGCATATTGACTGCCTATGATTTTCAGCCTCCTCTTAGGCTGCCACGGGTTCCTCACAGTTAATGATATGTTTTTAAGTTATGATGATAATCAGCTGACTTGGCTACATCACACTGGCCCCTGAAACTATTATTTGTCATCTTTTTAGTTTTTCAGGTTATTTCCCATACTGTTCTGACAGCCCTCAGAAAGTTCTTGAAAATCAAATATTCAACTTAATTATTCAAACTCAATTGTGAAATTTGTGACCTATTTTTTGGCTGGGTAATCACTGTGGATGTTGGATATACTGTTACCTAAACCCAGTAAATGACACATGTCCTATATGTGTGTGTGTTGGGGGGGTGTTGAGGATGGGGACAGTCTTAAGAATCTAAAAAATGTAGTTTTCTTTCTGGGGAAATCAGCCCACCAGACTTTATGTCTTGGCTTGAAGTCAGTCATTATAATACCTCTCTCTTGAAAACATGGTCACATGCCTCATAGTTTGGAAGAGATCTTTAATCTTGAGAAAATTCATGGTAAATCATGTAACTCTCAGCAATGAATATGTCTCCAAAATGAAATATATTTGTTTTTTGGGGGAAGCTTCCTGGGGGAATAATTGACCTAATATTTACCAAATTTATTAGGTGAGACCAGAGCAGTACTCCTCTAGGGGTTATTATTTCTTACTACTCCCACAGTACTTTTTGTGTGCTCATACCAGTGCCCTGTGAATCATGAGGTTTTCCACACTGGATGATATGAGGAGGCCCTGATGATAGGGCACTTGCATTGTCACCACTTCTTCTTTAGTCCCTTCCCTGGCCTAATTCTCACACACATGTGCTTATCAATATTCAGCTGAATATTTGGGAGTCACCCTGTGCAGAGTTCTGGATGTCTACCTCTACTTCATTTGTCTGATCTATGAACCACCATTGCATTTTAGTCTCTGTAAACCCTCAGCTCACTCTGGTTGAATCAAGAAATCTATTTGGCCCTGCTTGAATTCCTCCCCATGGACCATAGCCTGGAAACATCATCAAGGAAATAAGGGTGGACAATCATAGGGGTAGCTTTGTCTGTTCCTCATCTCTCATAATCACTGCCCTTTGTTGCTTGCTGTGTGGTGTCTTGAAATCCGTAAAGCAATCTACACATTCAAAGCAATCCCCATCAGAATTGTACCAGCATTCTTCTAAAAGCTAGAAAAAACTATCTTAAAATTCATATGGAACCACAAAAAAACCTGAATAGCCAAAGCAATATTGAAGAAGAAAACCAAAACGGGAGGCATCACAATCCCAGACTTTAACCTCTACTACAAAGCTGTCATCATCAAGACAATATAGCACAAAAACAGACACATAGACCAATGGAATAGAATAGAGGGCACAGAAATGGATCCACAAGTGCATGGCCAATTAATCTTTGACAAAGCAAAAGAGAATATCCAATGGAAAAAAGACAGCCTCTTTAGCAGGTGGTGCTGGGAGAGCTGGACAGCAACAGGCAAAAGAATGAAACTGGACCACTTTCTTACACCATTCACAAAAATAAACTCAAAATGGATAAAGGACCTGAATGTGAGACAGGAAACCATCAAAATCCTAGAGGAGAAAGCAGAAAATAGCCTCCTTGACCTCAATCGCAGCAATTTCCTACTTGACACATCCCCAAAGACAAGGGAATCAAGAACAAAAATGAACTATTGGGACCTCATCAAGATAAAAAGTTCCTGCACTGCAAAGGAAACAATCAAGAAAACTAATAGGCATCTGACAGAATGGGAGAAGATAGAGTGGCAAATGGCATATTGTATAAAGGGCTAGTATCCAAAATCTGCAAGGAATTCACCAAACTCTGCTGGGAGCCGCACCGGCCTTGCTGGATGACATGGTCTCAGTAAGGAAATGGCAGACGTTGCAGGGCTCCTGCCATAAGAGGTGGAACTGGCATCTCCTTCTGCTACTACTGCTCATGTGAAATTAAGCCTATTGCTATTGATTAGGCCTCACAATGTTCCAAGTAAGGCTGATATTCCCCACATATATCCCATAATACCCCATAATAAAAGGCATTTTCCTGTCCCTGCATAAGAGATTTTGGATCAAAACATTATAAATATTTGACAAAAAGGCTCTTCTAATGAGCCTTGCAGACCCAAAACATAAGGGGGACTGAGAACACAAGAGTTACAAATAACTCTGGCCCAGAGAAAAAGAGCCTAACTTAGAGATAAAAAAAAGGACCTGACATAAGTCGCTGCATATATTTTTGCTATTAGAGTCACAAATACCCTCCCTTGTACTGACTTCAGCCAGGAGGATGGATAAAAAATTAGAAACTCAGGTGCAAGGTCAACACACACAGGGCCTGCATTATGCTTACATCAAAGAAAGGGCTTTCTCTAGCAACTCATTAATAAACATTCTTTCTCCTGTGCTTTATGAGCTAGATAAAATAATTCCAGCCTATCTATATACAATTTGACCTATATTTTAGTTTTAGCATTAATAACTTAAATAATATGTATATTATCCTGTTTTTTACTAAAAATATCTTGTTATTCCCTTGATAGTAAAATTTACTTAACTTTACTGTAAGTGCATTACATGACTTGGTTATAACATGTTAATTAAAAACAAAGTCATAATTATTGTCCAAAACCCAATCCGTACAAAAGAAGATGGATTTGTTACTTTCTTAACCTTGGGGACTGATGCAAAGAATAAATTGGAATGGTTCTACAAAAATACTTCTGTAAAACTTGTCTCTGTACACCTTTGATGATTAAAGCACCTTATCACTAAGAGTTAGAAACTGTAAATAATTTCTATTTTCTGATGTTATGTTATTACTTAACCAATAAAAAAGGGCACCAAAGCAGACTGAACAGAGATGCCTGCCTGGTGACCAAGAAAGAAACTTGTGGCTCTCTCATCTCTCTCTCACTGACACTGTCTCTCCTTCAGGGGTCTGTGGACCTGCTGGATCTGGACTCCGGCAAAATTCTATATCCCAAAAATGAATAATCCAGTGAAGAAATGGGCAGAAGACTTGAACAGACACTTCTCCAAAGAGGACATCCAGATGGTCACTCAGCATCAGGGAAATACAAATCAAAACCACACTAAGATACCACCTCATGCCAGTCAGAGTGGCTAAAATAAACAAATCAAGAAATTATAGATGCTGGCAAGGATGTGGAGAAATGGGTACCCTCCTACACTGTTGGTGGGCATGTAAACTGGTACAATGGCTCTGGAAAACAGTGTGGAGGTTCCTCAAAAAACTATCAGTGGAAATCCCCTATGACCCAGCAATAGCACTGCTTGGTATCTACCCAAGGGATACAGAAGTGCTGCTGCATAGGGGCACATGAACCCCAATGTTCATAGTGGCACTTTCAACAGTAGCCAAATCATGGAAAGAGCCTAAATGTCCATCACCTGATGAATGGATCAAGAAGATGTGGCATATATATATATATATATATATATATATATATATATATATACACACACACCATGGAATACTACTTGGCAATGAGGAAAAAATGAAGTCTGGTCATTTGTAGCAAAATGAAACGACCTAGAGGGAATCGTGCTAAGCGAAATAAGTCAGGCAGAGGACAGATACCATATGTTGTCACTCATAGGTCTTACAGGAGAAACCTAATAGGAGACCATGGGAATGGGAAAGAGGGGGGAGAGTTCTCCCCGAAGGAGGGAGGCAAGTCATGAGAGACTTCAATGCTGAGAACAAACAGAGGACTGAAGGGGGGGGGAAGGGGAGGGCGGTGATGGTCATGGAGAGGGGCACTTGTGAGGAAGTGCACTGGGTGTTATATGGAAACCAACTTGGTAATAAACTATTAATAAAAATTTTAAAAAAAAGAAATATGTTATTTAAAATGTTTGGACTATTTTGTCTTTGTTTCAACAGATAAATCGAATTTCTGTTGATCTATATTGGGCAGCAACAGAAGTCCCTTTTAATTTTTATTATGGATTTTAGTATCATCTAGACAACTTTTACCAGCTAACCACCCAATCAACCAACCAATGTGATTTGTGAATGGAGTTTCATTGAATGTACCAATTAATTCACAGATAACTGACATATTTATGAAGCTGAGTTTGTCATTTCATTGTGATTTTATGTCTCAATTTATTAATGCCCTTTTATCTATTTTATATGATTTATTATTTTATTCCTAAGAAGGTCACACAATATTTGTACAATTTATTTCAATGTAGCTTACATTTTCTGTCATTATGGAAGATAGAACTTTTGCTTTGTATTTAATATTCAGATTGGCTATTTCTGAGGTAAATAAGGATTGTTTTTATTAAAGATTGATCTAATGGCCAGCATCCTTTATTAACCATATTATTAATTTAATGACTATGCTCTTCATAAGATTTCTATTTTTATACCCTCTGGTTTTCTTTCATTTATGTATGATTTTGTCCGTTATTCATTGTTAATTATGGATATTACCTCATCATTTTCTTTGGAAGATAATTCCAAAAACTTCTTACTTGAAGTATTTTAAATTATTTTATGACATTAATTCTTAAAAGCATGAATTAAACTGTGTAGTTTATTTTGATGGCTGCATTTCCAGGATTACATGTTTTTTCTTACATATCTAATTTAGAGTTTGGGTTTGAAGGTCTTTGGGTGGAATGGCTTGTTTTTGGTTTTACGGTCATCTCCTCTCAGTTCTCTGAGGTCTTCAGTCCTGAATCAAATCTTATATGATGACTTCATATAAGATATGATATAATGATGGTGAAGATATTCTGGATATGTGTCAATTATTCATTTGGGGATTATAAATATAAATAAATAGGGACAATTATTTCCCACTATCTGGAATTCTATTCAAATCTCCTCTCAGATATCTTCATTAAAATGTAAGTGTATCCCCAAGGGGCAAACAGCAATAGAGTGTTTTAGCCTTATTTCAGGAGTATGGGAAATATGTACACCATTCTTGTGTTCAAGACATAGTCTTCTCTACTTGGAAATTTGGAAAGTTTCCTTATTCTATAGTAATCAAAATATACTGTTGTTCTCTACATGCATCTATAGTTCAATGTCTGGTGGCTTTAACTACCAAAAGTTCTATAGCTCTATTTTACTTATGGTCCTCAAACATATTTATCTTTAAAAACCTTTTCCTTTTTGATATTTTTCTTTCAACATGACATAATTTTGAAGTAAAATTTTACTATAATAGACAAAAAGGAATTCAAGTGGATCCTAATGTGAACCTTATACTGTCATTTATTTATTCATTCATTTACTTAAATCTTATCATTTTCCAAAAGTTATTTAATGGGGTTTTAAAAATGCATTAAGTGCAGCACAGACATAAACTAAAATTGCTTGGGGGTTCATAAGAGAAAGTAAAGAGAGAATGAAGAAAGAAAAATAGACAAGGAAAGAGAGAGGCAAAGACAAAAAAGAGAGAAACCAATCATGTCATTAAAAATGAAATAGTACAGCTGTCCATACATTTTATATGACTCAAATATTCTCTGCCAGTTAGAAAGTAAAAGTTGGGATTAATTACATACTTCAGAATGTCCACTTGTGGGTTCCATTCAGCCTTTCCCACCACAATAGACCTTATTCCACAGGGCAGGTATCCAATGTGGGCATTCTGCCAACTTCTGAGAATATGTACTCTAATTATACATTCTGGCAATGGAGAAACAGCCATACGATGAATTTGGGAGCCACTCGACACACTGTGAGACAGAGTTGACCTAAAACTCCACTGATCAGTTGGCTTCCATAAGTCACTACTAGTTTTGGTTCTCCCGAAATTAACGTCAGTTTTAAACTTTTGTCCAGTAGTCCTCCCCAAATATCATTATTTCCTTTTCCCCAGTGCACTTTTATCCTGGTAAAAGGTTGTAGGGTCCTTTGGGAAAAGCTAGGGGAAAGACTAATAGGATCAATCTGATAGTGTATGAGGGTCCTTTCTTAAAGGATATAGCCTTCCCTTCATTTGAAGTGTTCTGGAACTCTACACTGGCTCAAGTCTAAGACTGATAGAGGAGTCATGACTCTCCATTTTTTATGATTCTGGATAGATTTTTGTTCTTTTACCTCAATTGAGTTTACATACATCAAGTAACAACTTATTAGACTCTCTATAGACTTCTAGGAACACCATGATTAACTAGCCAACACCATAATGTCTGGTCAGTTAGACTATTCTAATTGCTGCTTTGACTGCTGTCCATTATAGTAACTACAGCCAAGTAGCGGCCATTTGGCCCTCCCAGTAGGATCCAATTACTCCCATCGTTTTAAGTTTTCCCAATTCACTGACTGCGGTCACCCGGTTAGGTCTCACCTATAGGTAAGATCAATGACAGAGCTTTTCAAGAATTCTGGGACTCCTCTCCCAAATTGATTTCTCACAGTTGAGATGAAAAATATGTCTTCTAGACCCTCCCAGTGTAAATGTGGGCAAATATGTCTTACAGGACAAATCCACTCTAATATTTCAATCTGCATAAGTCTTTGAATCTTTTCCTCAGTAGGTCTGCATTTCTAATTTACTCACTGTGAGCCACTGTTTAGTCCATGATTCAGCCAACGAACGAAAAAACTATTAGAGCCCATCTTAACTTCTCAAGCTGCAACATTAAATGCAAAACCTCTGCTTAATAAGCCCATATCAATATTCAGCCTGATCCAACTCTATGTTCCTTCCATCATTATACCACACTCTCAGTATCCATTCCTACACATGTTCCTGGATTTCTACTTATATACATTAAATAACACAAGAAGTTCTTTGGGACTGTAACTCATTCCTTGTGGGTCATATCCTGTACTTATCTTTAGGAGTCTACTGGAACTTGAATCTAGTTATAAGTCTAGAAGAAAAGAGGCATGGTGGGGGTGAATCTGAGGAAAATCAGCACTGCCTTGAACAGCAACTACCTCAGGGGAGGTTATTACTATTTTCTCAAGCAGTGCAAACTGGAATGGAGAGGATACTACCACAGGGGCTGGTGAGCTGCCTTCCACTAGCAAAGAAGATTCATCAGAAAATTATGGTTTCAAAGTCTCCAGTTTCCTCAGAGATACCACTTATCCCCATTCCAACTTAATATGTTACATTCTCTCCCAATCAGTGCCTTTACTTTAACAGACACCTGCAAGGTAGGGAGTTCTATTTGTACTATAATTTAATCAATCACAGGATGAGGTTCTGCATGTGATTTTTGGCAAACTCAGCCTATGGCTACAGGAGATGAAAATCCTTTTTAGCGCACACAGAGAAGCTATAAGGCCATTTCTGGGGTGATTGAGCTGGGAATTTGAATCCCTGAGCTCATCCTTTTCTTTTATCACTTTGTCGACAGACATTAGGAACAACCAGCTAATCTCATAATATTCATTAGTTTTTCAAAAATGTTTGGAAATATCATATACACAGTCACCCAGCTCCTTGCTTCTTATAAGTGCTTGATAAAGAATATATAATGAGGAGATATTTTTCATATTTTTAATGCAGGACATAGTCATTTGCATCTTTAAATTTAGACAAAGTAGAGAGTCATTCCAGAAATTCTGGGGAATTCAGAAAACTCACCCTTAACATTCTGTTTCTCAAGAACCAGTCTCACTGCCAAAAATCTGTATTTGTTGGGGTTTTCCAGAGAAACAGAAAGTACTAATGTATTTGTGGAGGCCAAAAATCCCAAGATCTGCAGTTGGCAAGTAGAGGCTTGGGAGAGCTGATGGTAGAACTTCTGTTCAAGTCCAGAGGCCTGAAAACCAGGAGAGCAAATGATGTAAATTCTAGTCTGAGTCCAAGTCCAAATGCAGGAGAAGACGAATGTCCCATTTCAAAGACAGGCAGAAAAAGATAAATCTGTCTTACTCAGGTTTTATTCTATTTAGGTCTTCAATGGATTAGATGAGGCCAATCTCCACTGGTGTGGTAGACATCCTCACACACATCCTCAACTATTACTGCACCTTGTGGCTCAGTCAAAGTGACATATAAAACTAACTATCACAGTTGTCTTTTAACATTTCAGAAAATTTCTCTTTCTGAGTTTGAGTAAAAGAAATAATTGGTACTTGATTTTCTCTGATAGCACATTCACTGATTATCTACTATATTCTTTTTCTTCATATTCCTAAACTATTACAAGACAATTCTTTTTCCAATATAATTGTTGCTTATAATACCTATGGGTATCTTTATCAAATGGGCTCCTCCTCTGATATTTGATAACTTAAGTGGGAGAATTTAACTGTGTTACCTGGGTCATCCATTTATGCTGAGTATTGTTCTACTTTTGTTCTAAGGGTCTTTCAAAATACTCAGCAATGATTTGAAGACTTGACAACAGGATAATTTCTTATTAGTTTCTGTTTGATTTCTTATTAGTTTCTGTTTTTAAGCTATATCCTATATTTTTGGCTTTTAGTCTATTTTTAAAAAGTCAAGAGATAGTTGTGGTCACATTTCCTTAAGGATCTATTTCAAACCTATGCAAAGACATTAAAGAATAAATATATCCCTGAACTTCTCAGTGGATTCATCCTTTCACTACTTTAAAAACTGCATTAGAGTCCCATGTATTTATACAGGAAAGATTGGAGATGTCTCCAAAGACCCTGTATCTGAATTTCATGGACTATAAAGTCTTCATCAGCATTTTCCAATTTTGAGTTTTCTGTTCAAGGTGTTGTTGTTGATTAATCTGAGGGTCCAATTTATGTATTATAAAACTGGGAAATATTATAAAGCATCAGATTATATATTAACATATCTACTCTAAATAATCCTTAAGTGTCTACATATCTTCTCTAACCACTAAAAAGTGTTGACAATATTTCTCTACTCCAAAAAAGATAAGCATCTAACATGAAGTATAATGCATTTGCACTGACTTCTAAATGGCCATTAGAGAAGGGCAGTGGGTAGATAAAATAGGAAGAAGCACTGGTGAAGATAGGATCATATCAATAATCTTAGACTGAGTCAGTCTAAGGCATAAGAGTTTGGCTACAGTTGGTCATATATAACACTGTACATCTTGTAATTTGGGGGCCCCAAATTAATGATAGATTATTTCCTCTTGTAGCATCAATAAATCTGTTATTCTTAGAGGGGAAATTTTAGAGAAGAGATTTTCCTAGTGTCATACTTTAAACAGATAGTACAAGACAGGTTCAAGAAAATTTTTGTAAGGTGATCCAAGGCAAAATTTCTGCTATACAATGTCTAAATTGGAGACCTTTTGATCTTATCACACCATGTGTGTTCTATTCCCTGTGAATAATTGTTTAAAGACACTCTAACAAAATGGAGGAAAACAAAGAGGGAGACAGAGAATAGTGTTGTTAATAACAAGAACAATAAAAAACCATTAAGAATATGTTTCCAGAGGGTTTGGAGGAGGGACTAAGATGGCAGAGCAGCATGGAAATTCTCAATCATCCCTGAAATGCAGCTAGATCAGCACCAAACCATTTAGCACACTTAAAAGAATTTGATCTGAGGACTAACACAACAAACTGCATAACTTGAGCCACAGAACTCAGCAGGTACGCAGCACAGAGAGGCAAACTTGAGAAGGGAGAAGCCACAGGGGGTAGGGAACTGTTTTTGTTGGCAGAAAGATGGGGATAGGTTTTGGTGGTAGGAGTACAAGACAAGCATTCCCTTTGAAAACCGCTAGAGAGAAAGGAAGAGTGGAAACACCTGCAAGGAAATGAAGAAGAAAAAGAGAAAAGAGAAAGGACAGGGTTTCAATATCATTAAGACTCTATAAACATGGGAGAACAGAGTTGGAAACTCCACAGCTAGATACCTGGCAGTGCTCTGGTGGGGGAAAGGTAAATCCCCAGGAGAAGGCAGTGAGGTCTTAGGGGTCTGAGAGCCACATGGGAAGAGACAATTCCCTTGCCAGGAGAACATTTGGTAGATGCTGTGAAGCCTTCCCACAGGGAAAGGTCCCAGCAGACCCCAGATCACAGCTATGTTTGCTCGTGTGTGGAACAAGGATGCTAGAGTGTGGTGAAGTTTGGTACCAGATGTGTGTTGTGATTTACCATAGTCCCTGAACTGCTGCTGCTACACAATTGCATGGAATTTTTCAGGGGCAGGCTGGCACTTGACCATTGCGTGGCAAGACGCAGCCCCAGAGGGTAGGAGTGGGTTCAAGCTGCAGGGCCCACAGAAGTGAGAAGTTTGGAAACATAGCCTCACCTGAAAAAAAAATCTGGGAGAGAGGGTCACCTGGCAAGCCGACAGCTTGGTTGCAGACAGTATCAAAGTGGGGAGTTGAAGGAAGCTGAGTTAAAGAAGAATTACTTGACTGCCAGTCCACAAGGGCACAGAGTTCTGATACTAGAGACTGGGAAGCTGGGTGATGCCATTTTCACTTCCCCACACGTGCATACACACATAAAGGGTCACATTGATATACCCAAGTACACTAAGCAGCTCCACGTAGTGGAGAATGAAGCTGTTACACCAAGCCCTATCTTACTGTGCCAACCAAGCCCTAGGGACAATTACAAGTCTCCCCCCCACCCCCCGCTTAGTGTATGGACTATAAAGTGCTTCATAGTTTGACTTCTAGGGGAAATTTGATGCAATTTCATTTAGATTTCATTCTGCTCATTGGTCCATCTACTCATTTGTTTGTTTGTTTCTCATTCTTGGATAGAGAAAGAAAATATATTTTTATTTTCCAAATTATATGAAAGTTTTTCTTTAAAAATTTTCCACAATATTTAAAAATTATTTTTTGTAAAGTTTTTAGTCTATTTTACTTTCTTCATTCATGTTATTCTATTTTATTGCTACATTCTTTTTTAAAAATGGCATATCAGATAAAGGGCTAGTATCCAAAATCTACAAGGAACTCACCAAACTCCACACCCCAAAAAACAAATAACCCAGAGAAGAAATGAGCAGAAGATATAAACAGACACTTCTCCAAAGAGGACATCCAGATGGCCTACAGGCACATGAAACAATGCTCAACATCACTCATTATCAGGGAAACACAAATCAAAACCACACTGAGATACCACCTCACACCAGTCAGAGTGGCTAAAATGAACAAATCAAGAGACTATAGATGCTGGCGAGGGTGTGGAGAGACGGGCACCCTCCTACACTGTTGGTGGCAATGCAAATGGTATTCCTATAGCCTAAAGTTTAATTGAGCTAGTAGTCATAGCAGCAATGTCAACAATAGCCAAAACATGGAAAGAGCCTAAATGTCCATCACCTGATGAGTGGATCAAGAAGATATATATATAATGGAGTATTACATGGCAAGGAAAAAGAATGAAATCTGGCCATTTGTCGGAAAGTGGATGGACCTTGAGGGTGTCATGCTAAGCGAAATAAGTCAGGCAGAGAAGGACAGATACCATATGTTTGCACTCATCGGTCTAACAGGAGAACAGGAGAAACCTAATGGAGGACCAGGGGGAGGGGAAGAGGGAAAGAGAGTTGGGGAGAGAGAGAGGGACGCAAAACGTGAGAGACTATTGAATACTGAAAATGAACTGAGGGTTGAAGGGGAAGGGGGAGGGAGGAAAAGAGGTGGTAGTAATGGAGGAGGGCACTTGTGGGGAAGAGCACTGGGTGTTATATGGAAACCAATTTGACAATAAACTATTTAAAAAATAAAGAAATAAAACGAATTCCTAGAAAATAAAAAAAAGGAAATAAAGTTCAGTGTCACTTCTGAAAAAAAAAGTTTTTAACGTTTTCTTACTTTTGATTTGTTTTTTCTCTTTTCGTTTCTATTCTTTTCTTTTCTTTTCTATCTTTTGTCTCTATTCTATCAAGCCTCTTTCAAAAATCAGATGAAAAAACATCTAGGATCTATCTTCCTTTATTAGATTTTTTGTTTGTTGTTTTTAAATGAAATGACAGCCAGGGACTTAACACAGATATAAATAAGATGTCTGAACGATAATTTCAAATCGTGATAATAAGAATATTAACTGGGGTTGAAAAAAGCATAGAATTCATTTCTGCAGAGATAAAAGAAATAAAATTTAGTCAGGACAAAATTAAAAATGCAATAACTGAGATGCCATCTCAAATGGATGCCACAGTTGTAAGGATAGATGAAGCAGAGTGAGGCAAGGATATAGAAGACAAACTTATGGAGAATAGCGAAGATAAATAAATAAATAAATAAATAAATAAATAAATAAATAAATAAGAGGGAATCCAAGGCAAAGAGCATGATATAAGAATTAGAGAACACAGGGGTTAGATGGTGGAGAAGTAGGGAGCTCTGTAAATTTCACCTGCCCACATCTATCAAACTAAGAAGGTCTAAAGCCACAATACTCTGATCTACAAGAGTGGGAGGAAAAGACACAGAGTCTGCAAAGACAGCCTCTTAGGTACCTAAGTGAGTGCAAACTGGGGAAGATGGTAATGGGCTGGGACCCAGAGTCTTGGATGAGAGGGAGCCCCACTCCCCACAGAGCATTGGGGAGCACACAGAGTCATGAAGAGACAAAGAGAAGAGAAATAGAGGCTGAAAACGCTCATAGGGCTGTCTCTAGAGAAGAGAGAAACCTTGGCCTGGGACAGAGAGGGATCCTATCGTCCCATCTATAAATACAGGGCTCAGAAAGAGAGATCTGTCCCTTTTACCTTATGCATTTTCCTTGGGCACAGCGACCTGATCTCATGCTGCACCAGGAGAAATTGCTCCCCTACTTGATCGCCAGCTAGGAAGCCACCCGGTCTGCAGGAGTACATTTCATCTCGGGTTGTATCATTAAAGTGCATGGACTAGGATTTGGAAATGAGGCGGGGCTTGGAAAATACAACTTGACCAGCCCAGGGCACAGGGAGATCAGACCCAAGAGAGTGGGTTATGACGCTTGGTTTGAGAAGGGGTTGTGGCACCACCATTCTTCTCCCCACAACCACCAAGGCAGGGCCTCAGGGAGCAGCCCCAGAGACCTACCTACACCAAACTACACCCTATGCCCATCAGCGTTGGAGAGCTGCCTTTTTTTTTTCCTTCTTCACCCCACCCCCCAGTCTGGGAAAGACCAACATTGATGCATTGCCATGATTAGATCCATTATTGTCTTCCAGATATATTTTCCCTTATCTCATTCTTCTCTCTCCCCTCTGCTGGTTTTATGCTTTTAGACAGTCCTTTGTCTTTGGTGTTTTCATCCTCCCCCCTTTTTTCTCTTCCTTTCTTTTCTTTTCTTTTCTATTTTTTCTTTCCCCTTTTGGTTTTCTTGTTTGTTTGATTTGTCTGTGCATTTGCATACTTTTGTTCCCTGTGTGTTTGTCTGTCTGTTTTCCTTTTCAGGACTGCCTCAAGAAACAAGCCAAATTACACATGGTGGGGAGTCCCAAATATCACTGAGTAGGGAAATAAAATAACCAAAGGCACAGCAAGAGAAACCAAGCGACACCATTAAAAGAACACTTCCTGAACAGACAGGCCCTTGACAGTCAATGAGCCTCCTTTAATATAGCAATACTAACAGGTGCAGAGGGCATAACACACTTTTAAACTGACAGGAGACAGAAAGCTAGCCAAAATGATGAAACAGAAGAACTCCTCTCTAAAGAAATTCAAAGAAGAAGTCACTACCATAGAACTACTCAAAACAGATATAAGCAACATAACAGAGCAAGAATTTAGAACTGTCATAAAATTAATCACTGGGCTTGAAAAAAGCATGGAAGTCATCAAAGAAGCTACGGATACAAAGACTAGGGACCTTCAAAATAGCTTGGACGAGTTACAAAAGGCTATAAATGAGGCGCATAATAAAATGAAGGGAGGCACAGCATGGACTGAAGAGGCAGAGAGGAGAATAGGTGAATCAGAAGACACGGGTATAGAAAAAGAGGAAGCCAAGAAAAAGAGAGAGAAGTTGATCCAGGAGCACAAAAAGAGAAGTCAAGAACTGAGTGATACAATCAAATGGAACAATATCCTTATCATAGGAATTCCTGAATAAGGAAAAAGAGAAAAACGTCCTTAAGGGATGCTTGATCAAATTATAGCCAAGAACTCCCCCAATTTTGGGAAAGAAATAGCCTTTGAAAAAGAGGCACAGAAAACTCCCCTCAGACATAACTTGAAATGACTTTTAGCATGGAATATCATAGTGAAATATCACAGTGAAACTGGCAAAATATAAGGATAAAGAGAGAATTCTGAAAGCAGCTAGGGATACAAGGGCCTTAACATACAAAGGGGGGACTCTGATAAGTGTGGTTACAGACCTATCTACCAAAACTTGGCAGGCCAGAAAGGAATGGCAGAAAATCTTCAATGTGATGAACAGAAAAAATATGCAGCAAAGAATCCTTTATTTAGTAAGCCTGTCATTCAGAATAGGAGAGATAAAGGTGTTTCCAAATAAACAAAAATTGAGAGAATTCATCACCACCAAACCAGCCCTACAAGAAATCCTAAGAGGAACTCTATGAGGGAAATGTTGCAAGGAATACAAGCATGAACCCTACAGAGAACACAATGAACCTAAACCCATATTTTTCAATAATAACACTGAATAAAAATAGATTAAATGTTCCAATCAAATGACATAGGGTAGCAGAATGGATAAAAAAATTCCATCTATTTACTGTCTACAAGAGACTCACCTTAGACCTGAAGACACCTTCATATTGAAAGTAAGGGCAGAAAGTAAAACAGAAATATCTACCATGTGACTGGATGCCAAAAGAAAGCTGGAGTAGCCATACTTACATTGAATAAACTGGACTTTAAAGTAAAGGCAATAAGAAAAAGATGAAGAAGAACATTATATAATAATTACAGGATCTCTCCATCAGGAAGAGTTAACAATTATAACTCTATCAGGAAGAGTTAACAATTATAAACATCTATGCACCAAATTCAGTAGCACCCAAATACATAAAACAGTTAATCACAAACAGAAACAATCTTATTGATAAGAATGTGCTAATAACAGGGAATTTTAATAATCCACTTACAGCAATGGATAGATCAACCAGATATAAAAACACTAAGGAAACAATAAACCTTAATGACACATTGGAATAAATGGATGTGACAGATGTATTTAGAACTCTACATCCTGAAACTAGGGAATTCACTTTCTTCTTGAGTACACATGGCACGTTCTCCAAGATAGATCACATACTGGGTCATAAAGCCGCCCTCCATAAGTATAAATGAATTAAGATTATACCATTCACACTTTCAGATCACAATGCTATGAAACTTAAAATTAATCACACAAAAAAGTCTGGAAAACTTCCAAAAACATGGAAGTTAAAACCCCACTCTACTAAAGAATGATTGGTCCAATCAGTCAATTAGAGAAGAAATTTTTAAAAAAGGAAACAAATGAAAATGAAAATACAACAATCCAAACTCTCTGGGACTCAGCCAAGGCAGTCCTAAGAGGAAAGTATGTTTCACTCCACGTCTATTTCAACAAACTAGAAAAAGTGCAAATTCAAAATCTAACAAAGCACCTAAGAAAACAAAAAGGGGGGCAGCAAGAGCATCCCAAACCCAGCAGAAGAAGAGAAATAATAAAGATCAGGGCAGAAATTAACAATATAGAATCCAAAAAAACAGTTGAACTGATCAATTAAATCAAGAGTTGGTTTTTTGAAAAAATAATCAAAATTGATAAACCTCTAGCCAGGCTCCTCCAAAAGAAAAAGAAAGCATTCAAATAGACAAAATCACGAATGAAAATGTATCTCTTATAATTAATCCCTAAGAAATACAAGCAATTATCAGGGAATGCTATGAAAAACTATATGCCAACAAACTGGACACCTAGAAGAAATGGACAAATTCCTAAATACACACACACACACACACACACACACACACACACACACACACACACCATTAAAATTCAAACCAGAAGAGATACAAAATATGAACAGACCCATAACTAGTGAAGAAATTGAATCGGTTATCAAAAATCTCCCAACAAATAAGAGCCTGGGGCCAGATGGCTTCCGTGGAGAATTCTACAAGACATTTAAAGCAGAGTTAATACCCATTCTTCTCAAGCCATTCCAAAAAACAGAAATAGAAGAAAAACTTCTGTACTCATTCTATGAAACCAGCATCACTTTGATTCCCAAACCAGATAGAAACCTGACAAAAAAAAAAGAGAGAACTACAAGCCATTATCTTTAACGAATATAGATGCAGAAATACTCAGCAAGATAACAGCAAATTGAATTCAACAGCATATAAAAATTATCTACCATGATCAAGTGGGATTCATTCCTGTGTTACAGGGAGGGTTCAATATTTGCAAATCCATCAATGTGATACATCACATTAAGAAAAATAAAAGGTAAAAAGCATATAATCCTGTTGATGCAGAAAAAGCATTTGACAAAATACAGCATCCTTTCTTAATAAAAACCCTCGAGAAAGTCGGGATACAAGAAACTTACTTAAACATCATAAAGCCATTTATGAAAAGCCCACAGCCAATATTCTCAATGTGGAAAAACTAAGAGTTATCCCCCTGATCAGGAACATGAAAAGGATATCCACTCTCACCACTGTTGTTTAACATAGTGCTGGAAGTCCTAGCATCAGCAATCAGACAACAAAAGGAAACAAAAGGCATCAGAATTGGCAAAGAAGAAGTCAAACTTTCACTTTTCGCAGATGACATGATACTCTACATGGAAAATCCGACAGACTCCACCAGAAGCCCACTAAAACTGACCCATGAATTCAGCAAACTCGCAGGGTACAAAATTAACACACAGAAATCGGTTGCATTTTTATACACTAATGAAGCAACAGAAAGAGAAATCAAGAAACTGATCCCATTCACAATTGCACAAAAAACCATACAATGCCTAGGAATAAACCTAACCAAAGAAGTAAAAGACCTATATGATGAAAACTATAGAAAATTTATGTAAGAAATTGAAGAATACACAAAGAAATGGAAAAACATTCCATGCTTATGGATCAGAATAAACATTGTTAATATGTCATTATTACCCAAAGCGATCTACACATTCAAAGCAATCCCCATCAAAATTGCACCAACATTCTTCACAAAGCTAGAACAAACTCTCCTAAAATTCTTAAGGAATCACAAAAGACCCCGAAAAGCCACAGTAGTATTGAAGAAGAAAACCAAAATGGGAGGCATTACAATCTCAGACTTTAGCCTCTAATACAAAGCTGTCATCATCAAAACACTATAGCATTGGCACAAAAACAGACACATAGATGAATGGAATACAATAGAGAACCCAGAACTGGACCCACAAATGTATGGCCAATTAATCTTTGACAAGAAGGAAAGCATATCCAATGGGAAAAAGACACCTTCTTTAACAGGTGGTGCTGGGAGAACTGGAGAGCAACATGCATAAGAATGAAACTGTTAAGCAGGCTGTGTTTTAGCTTATGGGCAAGTAATATTGCCACTTCAGATAGCTGTGAAATTAGGTGATTAACTAGTTGTTACTTAACCTTCTAATTTCTGTATAAGTCTAATTACATGAAATAGAAGTTGGGGTTCTGATTTTTTACTTCGCTTATCCATTTGGAGTGTCATTGTAACTACTGTATTGTAAATGATGGAAAATAATTGCATATGTTAAAAAATAGTGTTATATTCTAAAAAAAATAAAGTTACAAAAAAAAAGAATCAAACTGTACCATTTTCTTGCACCTTACATAAAAATAAACTCAAAATGGATGAAAGACCTGAATGTGAGACAGGAAACCATCAAAACCCTAGAGAAAGCAGGAGACAGCCTCCTAGACATCATCCATAGCAATTTCCTACTGGACACATCCTCAATGGCAAGGGAATCAAGAGCAAAAATGAACTATTGGTACCTTATCAAGATAAAAAGTTTCTGCACTACAAAGGAAACAATCAAGAAAACTAATAGGCAACTGACAGAATGGGAAAAGATAGTTTCAAATGACATATCGGATAAAGGGCTAGTATCCAAAATCTATAAGGAACTCCCCAACCCCACACCTGAAAAACTAATTGAGTGAAGAAATGGGCAGAAGACATGAGTAGATACTTCTCCAAAGAGGACATAAAGATGGCCAACAAACACATGAAAGAATGCTCAGCGTCACTCATCAACAGGGAAATACAAATCAAAACCACACTGGGATACAACCTCATGACGGTCAAGTGGCTAAAATGAACAAATCAGGAGACTATAGAAGCTGGTGAGGATGGGGAGTAACAAGCAACCTCCTACACTGTTGATGGGATGTAAACTGGTATAGCCACTTTGGAAAACAGTGTGGAAGTTCCTCAAAAATTAACAATAGAACTCCTCTATGACCCAGCAATAGCACTGCTAGGGATTTACCCAAGGGATACAGAAATGTTGATGCATAGGGGCACATATACCCCAAAGTTCATAGCGGCATATTCAACAATAGCCAAATCATGGAAAGAGCCTATATGTCCATCACCTAATGAATGGATCAAGAAGATGTTGTTTATATATACAATGGTATACTACATGGCAATGAGATAGAATAAAATTTGGCCATTCGTGGCCATGTGAATGGATCTCGAGGGTGTCATGCTAAATGAAATAAGTCAGGGAGAGAAGAACAGATACCACATATTTTCACTCAAAAATCTAACAGGAGAAACATAACAGAGGAACATGGGGAAGGAAAGGAAGGGGGGAAAAGAGGGAGAGGGATTGAGACAAATCATGAGAGACTCCTTAATACTGAAAATAAACTGAGGACTGAGAGGGAGGGATAATTGGAAACAGGATGATGGGCATAGTGGAGGGCACTTGTGGGAAGAGCATTGGGTGTTATATGGAAACCGACTTGACAATAAACTAAAAACAATAGAGAACACAGTGACTCATTAAAAAGGAATAACATCCAAATCATAGGGGTCACAGAAGATGAAGAAAGAGAAAAGGGCATAGAAGATTTGTGAGAGTAAATCATAGCAGAAAATTTTCCTAACCTGAGGAAACACACAGACATCAAAATCCAGGAAGCACAGAGAACTACAATTAGATTCAACAAAAACTAACCATCAACATGGCATATCATAGTCAAATTATGAAGGAATTATGAAAGTAGCAAGAGAAAAAAGGTCCTTAAGCTGTAAGGTAAGACAGATCAGGTTCACATCAGACCTAGTCACTGAAACTTGGCAGGATAGAAAGAAGTGGCAGGATGTATTCAATGTGCTGAATAAGAAAAATATGCAGCCAAGAATGCTTTATCTAGTATGGCTGCCATTCAAAATACAAGGAGAAATAGTTTCCCAAACAGACAAAATCTAAAGGAGTTTGTAATCACTAAACTAGCCCTGCAAGAAATTTTAAGGGGGACCCTCTAGGGGGGGAAAGATGAAACAAAATGAAAAAGACCAAAAGCAGCAAAGACTAGAAAGGACCAGAAACTCTAACTCTATAGGCAACACAATGGCAATAACTTCATACTTTTCAGTACTCACTCTACATGTCAATGGACCAAAGGCTCCAATCAAAAAACACAGAATAACATAATGGATAAGAAAACAAGATCTGTCTATATGCTGTTTACAAGAGATCCATTTTAGACCTAAAGACACCTTCAGATTGAAAGTAAGGGGATGGAGAACCATCTATCATGATAATGGTTACCCATATAAAGATGTAATAGCTATACTTATACCTGACAAACTAGATTTTAAAATAAAGACTGTAATAAGAATGAAGAAGGGCATTATATCATAAGTAAGGGGTCTATCCATCAAGAAGATCTAACAATTGTAAATATTTATGCCCCAAACATGAAAGCACACAAAATATAAATCTATTAATCACAAACATAAAGAAACTCATTGACAATAATACCATAATAGTAGGGGATGCCAACACCTCTCATACAGGAATGAACTGATCATCTAAGGAGAAAATCAACAAGGAAACAATAGCTTTGAATGACACAGTGGACCAGATGCACTTAACAGATATATTCAGAACATTTCATCCTAAAGCAGCAAATACATTCTTCTCAAGTGCAGATAAAACATCCTCCAAAATAGATCACAATTATCCCTCAATAAGTGCACAAAGATTGAGGTCATACCATGCATACTTTTAGACTACAATACTGTGAATGAAATCAACCACAAGAAAAAATTTGGAAAGGCCATGAATACATGGAGATTAAAAAGCATACTACTAAAGAATGAATGGGTTAACCAAGAAATTAATGAGGAAATTAAAAAGCATATGAAAGACAATGAAAGTAATAATACCACAGCCCCACTGGGATGCAGCAAAGAGAGTCATAAAAGGGAAGTATATAGCAATCCAGGCCTTCCTAAAGAAGGAAGAAAGGTCTCAGATACACAACCTAACCTTACATCTTAAAGAGCCAGAAAGAGAACAGCAAATAAAACCTGAAAACAGCAGCAGACAGGAAATAATAAAGACTAGAGCAGAAATCAATGATATGGAAACAAACAAACAAACAAAAAAAACCAACAACAGTAGAACAGATCAATGAAACCAGGAGCTGGTTCTTCGAAAGACTTAACAAAATTGATAATCCCCTAGCCAGTTTGATCAAAAAGAAAAAGGAAAGGACTGAGATAAATAAAATCATGAATGAAAGAAGAGACATCATAACCAACACTGCAGAAATACAAACAATAATAAGAGAATATTTTGAGCAATTATATGCCAATAAATTGGGCAATCTGGAAGAAATGGACAAATTCCTAGAAACATATAAACTACCAAAACTGAAACAGGAGGAAATAGAACATTTTGAACAGACCTGTAACTAGTAAAGAAATTGAATTAGTGAATAAAAAAATCTCCCCAAAATAAGAGTCCAGGTCTGGATGACTTTCCAGGGGAATTCTAGCCAAACATTTAAAGAAGAGTTAACAGATACTGGGGTGTCTGGGTGGCTCAGTCAGGTGACTGTCTAACTTCAGCTCAGGTCATGATCTCACAGTTCATGGGTTTGAGTCCCACATCAGGCTCTATGGTGACGGCTCAGAGCCTGGAGCCTGCTTCAGATTCTGTGTCTGCTTCTCTGCCCCTCCCCTTTCCTCATTCTCTCTCTCTCTCTCTCTCTCTCTCTCTCTCTCTCTCTCTCTCTCTCTCCCTCTCAAAAAAGTAAACATTAAAAAATATTTTTATAAAAGAAGAGTTAACAGCTATTCTTTTGAGGCTGTTTCAAAATATAGAAATGGAACTAAAACTTACAAACTCATTCTCTGAAGCCAGCATTACCTTGATTCCAAAACCAGACAAATACCCCACTAAAAAGGAGAACTACAGACCAATTTCCTTGATGAACATGGATGCAACAAGATAGCAGCCAAATGGACCCACCAATACACTAAAAGGATTGTTCAACATGACCAAATGAGATTTATATCTGGGATGCAAGGCTGGTTCAATATCTTCAAAACAATCAATGTGCTACATTACATTAATAAAAGAAATGACAAGGAACACATGATACTCTTAATACTTGCAGAGAAAGCATTTGACTAAATATAGCATTCTTTCTTGGTAAAAAGCCTCAAAAGAAGGGATAGAAGGATCGTACCTTAGTATCATAAAAGCCATATGCAAGAGACCTACCACTAATATCATCCTCAATGGAGAAAAACTGAGAGCTTTCTCCGTAAGGTCATGAATGAGACAAGAATGTCCACTCTTTTACCACTGTCACTCAACATAGTATTGGAAGCCCTACCCTCGGCAATTAGACAACACAAAGGAATAAAAGGCATCCAAATCAGCAAGAAGGAAGTCAAACTTTCACTCTTTGCAGATGACATGATACTTTATAGGGGAAACCCAAAAGATTCCACAAAAAAAAAAAAAAAACTGGTAGAACTGATCCATGAACTCAGCAAAGTCGCAGGATACAAAATAAATGCACAGATATAAGTTAAATTTCTATACACCAATAATGAAGCAACAGAAAGAGAAATGAAGGAATCGATACTATTTACAATTGCACCATAAAATACCTAGAAATAAATCCAACCAAAAAGGTGAAAAATCTATACACTGGAAACTATAGAATGCTTATGAGAGAAATTGAAAAAGACACAGACAGACAGACAGACAGACACACACACACACACACACACACACACACACAGGAAAAATAGTCCATACTCCTCGATTGGAATAACAAATATTGTTAAAATGTCAATACTACCCATAACAATCTAGATATTCAATGCAATCCCTATCAAAATAACACCAGCATTCTTCACAGAGCTAGAACACACAATTCTTAAACTTGTACGGAACCATAAGAGACCCTTAATATCCAAACCCATCTTGAAAATGAAAACCAAAGCTGGAGGCATCATAATCCCGGACTCTGTATTACAAAACTGTAATCATGATGAAAGTATGGTATTTGCACAAAAACAGATACTTAGATCAATGGAACAGAATAGAGAACCCAGAAATGGACCCACAAACATATGGGCAACTAATCTTTGACAAAGCAGAAAAGAATATCAAATGGAATAAAGACACTCTCTTCAGCAAATGGTGCTGGGAAAACTGGACAGCAACATGCAGAAGGGTGAATCTGGACTACTTTCTTAGACCATACACAAAAATAAACTCAAAATGGATGAAAGACTTAAACATAAGACAGGAAACCATCAAAATCCTAGAGGAGAAAGCAGGCAAGAACCTCTTTGACATTGGCTGCAGCAACTTCTTACTCACCCATTTCCAGAGAGAAGAAAACAAAAGCAAAAATGAATCTCATCAAGATAAAAAGCTTCTGCACAGGGAAGGAAACAATCAGCAAAACTAAAAGGCCACCAATGGAATGGGAGAAGATATTTGCAAATAACATATCAGATAAAGGGTTAGTATCCAAAATTTATAAAAAACTTATCAAACTTAACACCCAAAAAACAATTCAGTGAAGAAATGGGCAAAATCCATGAATAGAGACTTTTCCAAAGAAGACATCCAGATGGCTAACAAACACACAAAAAAATCACTCATCACCAGGTAAATACAAATCAAAACCACACCAATCAGAATGGATAAAATTAACAACTCAGGCAACAAGAGATGTTTGTGAGGATGCAGAGAAATGTGAGAATGCAGAGAAATAGTTTGCAGTGCTGATGGGAATGCAAACTTGTGCAGCCACTCTGGAATACAGTATAGAAATTCCTCAAAATATTAAAAATAAAATTACCCTATAACACAGCAATTGCACTACTAGATATTTATCTAAAGAATACAGGTAGGTGTGCTGTTTCAAAGGGACACATGCACCCCAGTGTTTATAGCAGCGTTATTGACAATAGCCAAAGTATGGAAAGAGCCCAAATGTCCATTGATAGATGAATGGATAAAGAAAATGTAGTATATTTATATAATGGAGCATTACTCAGCAATCACAAAGAATAAAATCTTGCCATTTGCAACTATGTGGATGGAACTAAGTGAAATTAGTCTGTCAGAGAAAGACAAAGATAAGACAACACTCATGTGGAATTTAAGATACAAAACAGATAAACACAGTGGAAGAGAAGCAAAACTCATGAACAGGGAGACGGACTAAACATAAGAGACTCTTAAATACAGAGAAAAAAACGAGGGTTTTGCTGGAGGGGTTCTGGGTAGGAGGGATGGCATTTAGCCAGGTAAAGGGCATTAAGGAAGACACTTGTTGGGATGAGCATTGGTTGTTATCTGTAGAGGATGAAAACCTAGACTCTACTCCCGAACTCATTATTGCACTATATGCTAACTAACGTGGATGTAAATTAAAAAATAAAAAATAAAGAATATGTTTCCAAATAAGATCACTTACTTGATGAAAAACTAAAAAGATTTTGTTAATACTTAGATCAAAATATGCTCAAAATTTGGGGGCAGGACAAAGATAAGTTATGGTACAAACCATTATAAAGTCTTCCTCATTTTCTCTCATTGGAAGAACCCCTAAGAGGAAGGCTAAACGATCTCAAAAGAACATGCTGCTTTTAAATTAAGGTTTTGAGCCTCAAAAAAGAAAAGCTTTCGATTGGATATAATTGAGCTGCTGGGCTTCATGACAGCAAATTTTCCCAAATGACACCAACTGATCAAATAGATCTGGCTAAGAAGCCTACTCAGGCAGAGAGAACACTATCTTTACAGAGATTTAACATCTTAGAGAGGCCATGGGTTGATACTCATAGGTGTGTAAAAGGAGCTGTACTTAAAAGATTTAAATTGGGTCTTCTAATATGGATATCCGGTTGGGATTAGGAAATTTTTGTGATATGTTTAGTGCTGGTGGTCACAGAAAAGTGAGGAACTTAGATTAAGTCTTAGTGATTAAAAAGTTGTTTGAAGGGTGCTTGACTGGCTAAGTTGGAAGAGTATGTGACTCTTTATTTCAGGGTCATGAGTTTGAGCCCCACATTGGCTACAAAGATAGAGACAATATAAATAAAAACTTTTAAAAACTTTAATTGCTTGATAGTAAACTTGATGCTCAAGTGAGGAATTTATTGTCTTAAGAAACAAGTATTTACCCAGAGGAGCAATTTATTGAACTTAATAAATTGTATTTAAAGAATTTACTAAATATTCATAAAGGATATTTGCTTAAAAACCTATCTTTCTACCAACGAAAATGAAAATACAACAATCCAAAATCTCTGGGACGCAGCAAAGGCAGTCCTAAGAGGAAAGTATACTGCAATCCAGGCCAATCTCAACAAACTAGAAAAAGCACAAATTCAAAATTTAACAGAGTACCTACTGGAACTAGAAAGGAAGCAGCAAGAGCACCCCAAACCCAGCATAAGAAAAGAAATAATAAAGATCAGGGCAGAAATAAACAATATAGAATCCAAAAGAACAGTAGAGCAGATCAATGAAACCAAGAGTTGGTTCTTTGAAAAAATAAACAAAATCGATAAACCTCTAGCCAGGCTCTTCAGAAAGAAAAGAGAGAGCACCCAGATAGACAAAATCATGAATGAAGAAGGATCTATTACAACCAATCCCTTAGAAATACAAGCAATCATCAGAAATTACTATGAAAAGCTATATGCCAACAAACTGGACAACACAGAAGAAATGGACAAATTCCTAAATGCACATGCACTACCAAAATTCACACGGGAAACGATAGAAAGCATGTATAGACCTATAATCAGTGAAGAAATCAAATCCGTTATCAAAAACCTCCCAAAGAATAAGAGCCCAGGGCTAGATGGCTTCCCAGGGGAATTCTACCAGACATTTAAAGCAGAGCTCATACCCATTCTTCTCAAACTATTCCAAAAAATAGAAATAGAAGGAAAACTTCCAAACTCATTCTACAAAGCCAGCATCACCTTGATACCCAAACCAGACAGGGACCCAGCCAAAAAAGAGAACTACAGACCAATATCATTAATGAATACAGATGCAAAAATCCTCACTAGATACTAGCAAATCAAATTCAACAGCATATAAAAAGAATTATCCATCATGATCAAGTGGGATTCATTCCTGGGTTACAGGGATGGTTCAATATTCACAAATCCATCAATGTGATCCATCACATTAACAAAAGAAAGGATAAAAACCATATGATCCTGTCGATAGATGCAGAAAAAGCATTTGACAAAATACAGCACCCTTTCTTAATAAAAACCCTTGAGAAAGTCGGAATAGAAGGAACTTACCTAAACATTATAAGAGCAGTCTATGAAAAGCCCACAGCTAATATCATCCTCAGTGGGGAAAAACTGAGAGCTTTCTCCCTGAGATCAGGAACACGACAGGGGTGTCCACTCA
>NC_043703.1:42126876-42232720 GCF_006229205.1 Suricata suricatta
TGGTGGGAATGTAACGTGGTGTAGCCGCTCTGGAAAACAGTGTGGAGGTTCCTCAAAAAACGATCCATAGAACTCCCTTATGACCCAGCAATAGCACTGCTAAGGATTTATCCAAGAGATACAGAAATGCTGATGCATAGGAGCACATGTACCCCAATGTTCATAGCAGCACTGTCAACAATAGCCAAAACATGGAAAGAGCCTAAATGTCCATCACCTGATGAGTGGATCAAGAAGATGTGATATATATACACAATGGAGTACTACATGGCAATGAGGAAGAATGACATATGGCCTTTTGTAGGAAAGTGGATGGACCTTGAGGGTGTCATGCTAAGCGAAATAAGCCAGGCAGGGAAGGACAGAAACCATATGTTTGCACTCATAGGTCTAACAGGAAGACAGGAGAAACCTAATGGAGGACCAGGGGGGAGGGGAAGAGGGAAACAGAGTTGGGCAGAGGGAGGGATGCAAAACTTGAGAGACTATTGAATGCTGAAAATGAACTGAGGGTTGAAGGGAAAGGGGGAGGGGGAAAAGAAATGGTGGTGATGGAGGAGGGCACTTGTGGGGAAGAACACTGGGTGTTGTATCGATATCAATTTGACAATAAAATATATTTTTTTAAAAAACTACCTTTCTAGAGTAAAGGAAAATTCATGCTTACAGAAGTGGTCTCAATTCTCAATGGGTTAAAGAGATTTATGATGGATTTAAAATTTTACCACTGGAATATACTGAGGTTCTTTCCTGCTAATATTTAAGAGTTCTCTTGGAGCCACCTGTGTGGCTCAGTCAGTTAAGTGTAAAGCTTTGGCTCAGGTGATGATCTTATGGTTAGTGAGTTTGAGCCCTTCCTAGGGCTCTGTGCTGACAACTCAGAGTTTGTAGCCTGCTTCAAATTCTGTGTCTCCCTCTCTCTCTGCCCCTCTTCCCACACTCTTTCTATCTCTCTAAAATAACCAATAAAAATTAATTTGTTTAATTTTCAAACTTGCAAAATATTATATGTTGTCATCTCAAAAAGTCCAGTGATTATCATAGTAAGGAAAATTTCTGGTGAAATTATTTAAACCATTAAACTAATTTGTTTTATTGTTTCCTTTTTTTTAAAAAATGTCTGTTTAATATATTTTGGTGTTTCTTACTTAGAGTAAGATTGCATTTTTCAATAATAAGCACAAGAATTTAATATAACAGTTAGGAAAATGTATTTTGTGAAACCCCATTGAAACATTATATAATTTATACATTTCTGTCCCTTTAACCTTTTACAAAACAAGTTTCCATTTGCATCAACAGGCAAGTCCTTGGAGTACACAGATGGCTCTATCAACCATATGGTGACTAATCCCCTTTACTGAATGCAGTTGACATGGAAACCACTAGTCAACACCAAATAACCAGATTATTATGTGTAAATAGCAGCCCCTCTGTGATTATAGCAAACACCTTATTTATGTCTGAAGGAAATGTCTAACAGTAACTCAACAACCATTTACAATGTCTCTTTAGAATATTTAAATGTGATTATATAACAAAATATCTTAAAGGTATTCAGATGATTATAGATTCAATATCTGTATCTATATCAATATCATCTATATCTATATCATCTATATATAGAGAGAGGAAGAAACAAATTATGAAAATTTAAATGAAACATTCTTGAAATACTAAAGCAATAATCAACCTCTGGGATCAATTAGCGTTTCATGAAATTACATTTTGAAGTTTCAACATCATCCCCCATATGTTTTAGAGCTATGAAATGACACCTTTGATTTATTTTAGATAATTATATTTTAAAAAATAAGGTTTATAAATATCATAGTGCTGAAGAAATTAAAAATAGAAGGTGAAAATGGCATATTTAATTTCTTTTCCCTTTATTGTTGTATAATACATGCAGGTTTCGTGTCAGCTATAGCTTTTTGATGACATTATTAAACTTTAGTTTTCATTTATATCTTGAATAATTGTGAGGAGCAAAAAAGTACACTTGTACCTATTTTATTAGAGGAAAACATAAGCAGTTTGATATTTCTCCTTAAATACCTAATCTAAATTTTGACATGAAAGATGGATGCTAAACACAGCATGTCCCACATATCATGAGGTCATGAATAGCTGTAGCCACAATTAGAGGATTTAGATACTCAGGTCTATAAGCTAGCCTCTTGCATTGACAAATATTTATTGAGAATATATTAGTCAACGATGATAGACCAATGAGAAAAGCACACAAACTTACAGTCTTCATGAATATTTTATTCTAGTGAATGGACAGTGGTGGTAGAAAAATTATATTTAAAAACAAATTTAAAATTACATATTTATAAATACTTATTTATAAATATATTAATATAAGTGATTTAATAAATATTTATTTATAAATATATTAATATGTTATTTAATATATATTCACATATAAATATATTTTAATTGAATATACTTTAAATATATTTTAAATATATTTTACTTCCTAAATTTATATATATATATATATATATATATATATATATAAAATTATGAGCTTTGGGGAAAAAACACTGAGGAAAACATACATGTGATGCCATGGAGTGATGCTGGGTTGCAATTTTAATCAAGGTGGTAATGAGATATTATAGTGGAATATTGGCACATGACTAAATATCAGGAGGGAGCATGAAGTGTGGGAGCAAGCCATGCAAATATACTGGAGATGTACTTTCCTACAGTGGGAACAGCAAGTGCAGAGGCCCTGAATTTGAGAGTACAATTACTATTTCAGTGAAAGAGACCAGTGTCACTGCAGTGGAGTGAGCCAGGGAGACTAGAACATGAGCTAAAGTAAGAGAGATAAGAAGGAAGTGGAATTCAGATTACACCCTTCTGCTTTTTGGCCAAGTTATTTACTTAGGCATTTATCATGAGTAATGTGGGAAGCTGTTGAAATATTTTGAGTAGAGGAGTAAAATTATCTGTCTTTTGTTTTAAAAGAAAATTTCAAATACTGTTTTGAGAATAGACTAGAAGTGTAAGTAGAAGCAAGGACAAAAGTAGGAAAGGTATTCCAATAATGTAGATAAGAGATAGGGATTTGGAGTGCCTAACCTACTGAAGCAACTGTTTCCAGAAAAAAATAACAAAAGACAAACAAAACCCAAACCTGTAAGGTATGGGGTGAAGTATGATAGAGAAGAGAGGAAAAATTAAGCGAAAATACAGTAGCTGGTAAACTCTAGCACTGGCCTGATAGAAGGGAAGTTTCTGAAGCATAAAAGTATAAACTACATATTAGAGTTGTTGTATGCCTCCATTTATAAATATTGAATTCAACCACCTACTCAATAATATGGTTTCCCTTAATCAGATGAGAGCAACTTTCACAAAAGCTGGAGGTTCAGTGCTCACCCCATAAAGGAAATCTTGAGGGATATCAAAACACCACAAAGAAGTAGAGAATTTAAAATTATATGTCAAAGATAGATAAATAGGATTTGTGATAGAGTAAATGTTAGAACAAGGCAAGGTAATTCATAATTATTTTAAAAAATGATAGATCTGGACAATTAGAGAAATGGAATTTCCATTTACTGATGTAAAAGATTGCAGAAATAGCATATTTGAAGGCAGGAGGAATCAAGAGTTCAGGGTTTTACATCATAATTTTGATATACTTATTTGATATCCAAGTGGTACGTGGGTCTTCGTGGAGATGTACCTTTAGAATGGTTTTCATGTAGATAGTGTTTAAAGCTATCAAACTATTTGAGATAACAAAAGGAGTGAATGTAGAAAAGATGGCAAGGTTTATGCCCAGCAGCTTTAATGTATCAAAAAGTTTAGAGGCTGAAGATGAAGAAGCAAAGATGGACACACTCACTATAAACAAGTCTTTAGGAGTTTTGATATAAGGGGGAAAAGTGAAATGGGTAACATAGGTGGAAAAAGGTAGGGTCAAGAGAGCTTTATCTTTTTTTATGGTAATATTCTTTTATGAGATAAACATTTGATATAAAGCTTGAAAACATAGGGAAAAAGTAACATTTAATGAGGTTCCTAAGTCAAAATGTCCACAGGGTTGATACCTTTCAATGTATGAAGATGTACATAAGATGTGACAAAAAACCTTGACTAATAAAAGAGATTACTTAGATCTTAAATGGGTCTTAAAATAACCTTTGAAGTACTATAAAGAGAAATTTGTAGTAGGACATATTAACTTTAGAGTATGTTCAACAAAGAGATCAAAGAGCTGTGAAAGCATACTGACATATTCTTTTACATTCAAATGTTTTGTTTAACTCATGTGCTAATATATCCATATTCTTGGAAGTCAGTATTTTTTTTAATTTAAAAATTTTATTTATTTTTTTTACTTTATAGTTTCATTTTTTTAACATATGCAATTATTTTCCATCACTTACAATACATTTATCTTTAAGAAAGAATGAATATTTAGGACATTTGTCTACTGGTGGGTGAGAAATCCATTAGAAAAAGGGAAAATACAATGAATCAGAGGAGAAAGCAGAAAGCAATATCGTTAAGTAGGTCAGAGGTGATGTGATCTGCTATACAAGTGCAAGTGTTGGTCTTTGGTAAAGTGCATGAGAACCCATTGAAAGTACCAGGAGAGAAAGCGGAGTACAGAAGCAAAGGGGTAGGTAAGTTGTTCAGTGGGATGATGGAAGCTTGTGGGAGGTTTCTTTCTTTTTTCTATTTTCTAAGAAATCTTTGACTTTTGTTGAGACGATTATTAAATCATTCACTTCATATCATAAGGGAATTTACATTTAAGAGGCATCTGCTTACTAAAAAGCTATTAATGCGGAGCAAGCATAGAATCAAGTTCTACTGGGACCACAGACAACTCCAACAGAAGTTCTCTGCTGGGAAAAACGTTTACGTTAGAAGGAGAAGAGGGGAAGTTAAAACTCATTTTTCTTGGGCTGTATTGCTATGCTGTACTGTTTTATATAATTTATATTTTCACATGCATAGACTATATATTCATAAAATAATATCTTCTTCTGACCTCCATCTTATTACGAGACTGAAGTTCCTGTAAAATAATTTTCTCAAAACTATAGAGCTAATAAAAAGGTGAAGCTTGCTTGCTAACATAAATTATTAACATGTTTTTGTTTAACATGTTCCTCTGACTCTTGAATTTCACTTGACTTAATGGTTATAACTACAGATTTAAACAGATTCAAACTTATTTTTGATAGAATATTCTCTACTTTGTTTTTGTATTTTCTAAAGCGTCACATCAAGGCATGTACTGTATGACTGTTTCTGTCTTTATATGCTTTATTTCCTTGGTTACTGATGTGTTAAGATATTCTAAATTTGTCTTCGGCATTTTCTGCACTTAGGTTTGGCCATTTACCTAAAAATCCTGCTGCTTTTCAGTGGGGAATATATCAAGTGGGTCCAAATCTGATGCTAGAAGTTTTCACTGCTTTTTGTTTGTGGTAGTTTCCAAAGATGGCAGTGGCAATTCCCCTTCTACTGTGTATGCCCTTTTGTATGATGTACAGACTTAGACCTGAAGAAGACTTCTAGCTTCCACTGTTTGCTTTCTGGGAGGCCACTCACTACCTAGAGAAGTTTGGGCTATCTGCCTAAAGAGAAATGTCATTGAGGATAAGACTGCACATTGTGATAGAGACCAGGTGGAGAACAGCCAAGGATTCAGACATATAGAATGGCCATGAAAAGAAAGAGACCTGGCCAATTCAGACCAAGCATTCAAGGTGATCTCTGGCTGTCCAACCAATACAATGGAGAATAGAGATGACTCAACCCTGCTTCCGGAATTTCTGATTCTCAGAATTGCGAGCAATTTAATATTCACTGTTTAAAGCCACTGATATATTTTTAATACACCAATAGACTGCTAAAAGAATTGTCAGATAACTAAATTTCTGTAGGCCAAAGTAGGAAATACTAGTTTTAAGAGAAAATATGTTAGAAATTCATAGTTCCATTCAAACTGAAAATTATAAGGTTTTTACAATTCTTTGATTTTTTTTTAAATTTTATGTTTTTAATCTCTTTTCCTTTTACTGAAACTATTGATACTGATTTTTATATAGGATACATTTTAATGTTTATCTCATCTATCTGTGTGTATGTATGCATATGCATTTCTTTTTTTAAATATAATTTATAGTCAAATTGGGTTCCATACAACACCCAGTGCTCATCCCAAGTGTCCTCCTCAATGCCCAGCACCCACTTCCCTTCTCCCCCTGTGTATGTTTTCATTAGCTTCAGAATCAAAATATTAATGTTCAAGTTTTCTGGCACCATCTTACATATGAATTATCCTTCTCAGAGCAGTACAGAAAACTTAACAGAATGATAGTATAATAGGGAAAAAAAAGGATTCAGTAGGCAGAGAGGAGAAGATTAGGACCTGAGGTCCCTACGTGGGGAAAAACAGATTTTGGAACAATGCTAGGACTGTCTGACCACAGCAAACCCCCTTGGGAATAAGGCTCCTCTTAAGAATGTAACCTCTCCCCTTTAGGTACCCCAGAAATTTGACAAAAGACCTAACTGAAAATAAAAAAGGAGTAGACCATTAACCATAGGGCCCACAAAAAATGATATGGCCATACACCACCTCTCATACAATGGAGTTGAACCAATCAGGAATGGACAACCCAGCACCTAGAGTTATCCAACAAGTAAGGGTAGAATCTGAGAAGGAACAAGGGAGAAGGGAAGCCAGGGCTAGCCAGAATCTTATAACAAAGGCCCTTGCCTACTGTCATGGACATTCACTTCTGAATGCCCCCTCTCTGCAAAGAGAGCTTTCATATTATTCTTAGTTTCTAATCTTATTCTCTAATAAACTTTTACCTACTGCTTCTATTGTGTCCACCTTTTCATTCTTCAAAGCCACTAGACAAGGAACCCTAGGTATTGAGGTAAAAATCCCTGCAATAATACTACTATCCTGTTGCTAAGTACTACCAAAGTTGTTGTCTCATGACCAAAAGAAAGGTAGTAAATCTTCAAAAATGGAGAGCAGTAAAATTCAAAGCCCCAGTTCTGTTTTTGTTATTTAGAACTCATATTTTATCTATTGTTATTCACCTTTTCTATTTTTTATCTTTCCTCTTTCCTTCCACTTTCTTTAATTATCTTTCTTTTGCTTAAATAAAACAAACACAGTACAATAAATGTATATATAGCTATGCTAATATATCTCATGATTTTATATCCAGAGAAGGTAAAAGAAAACTAAGTTCCATTCCAGCATAGAAATGCTCTCAGTTCTTTGAAGAAATAGTTACCCTGTCCACACAAACCTGGCTGGGAGATGCTTCTAACATTTCTTTCAGTTCTGATCTAGCTACATGTTAAAAGCCCATTTGCCAGGAACCAATTTGTTAGAAGAAATCAATACACCAAAGGATCACTTAAGCAAATGGCAAATACAACTGATTTATCATATATACTAACTTTAAAATTTAACAGAAATGCTTAATGCTTTGTAAATAATGTTCAGTATTGGTTACTGCTAATGACGAATGTGAAAATATATGTTACCACGAGGACCACAAATTCATACTTTTGAAGGAGAATCTTACAGTTTTTAAAGTTTTAAAAATATCCAAAAGTTTAGTACTATACAGTACACTATTAAATTTAGATTTTAAAATGGTATTAGATACAAATTTATTTTCCATATTTTGATTTAATATTTTATTCTAAATTAATTATAATCAATTAATTTAATGTCAATGTGTATTTTGTCAATATCTTTACTTATCAATTTACCAAATATCATAGCAAAGACTTTTTTTTACTTTTAACAACTGTTATTTAAATTTTATAATTTTGTGTAGTTGTTTCCTAGTTAATTACTTAATTTCCAAACTAATCGTGTATTCCGTTAAAAATAATGTCTTCCATCATGCTCACTTTTTTTTTTTAAAGCAGGCTCCACATTGTGCATGGAGCCCAATGCAGGGCTTGAACTCAAGACATTAAGACCAAGTCCTGAGCTGAGATCAGGAGTTCCATGCTTAACCAAATGAGCTACCATCACCATGCTCATTTTTTTTTAATTTTTAAAAATTTTTTTTGAGAGAAAGAGACAGTAAGAGCAGGGGAGGGGCAGAGAGAGAGGGAGACACAGAATCTGAAGCAGGCCCCAAGCTCTGAGCCATTAGCACAGAGCCAGATGTGGGTCTCAAACTCACAAACTGTGAGATCATGACCCAAGACAAAGACAAACACTTAACTGACTGAGCCGCCCAGGTGCCCCCACCATGCTCACTTCCAATCGACTGCCTCACAGGCATTTATCCTTTCAAGTTATAATTGTTATATAATCTCTGTTCTTCCGTGGTTTCTTGGTAGAAACCAAAACATCAGTATTTTGTTATATTATTTTAACTATTTTAGATATTTTATGTTCTTTTAAAAGTACTTTCATGGGGCGCCTGGGTGGCTCAGTCGGTTAAGCCTCCAGCTTCGGCTCAGGTCAGATCTCACAGTTTGTGGGTTCGAACCCTGCGTCGGGCTCTGTGCTGACAGCTAGCTCAGAGCCTGGAGGCTGTTTCGGATTCTGTGTCTCCCTCTCTCTCTGACCCTCCCCTGCTCCAGCTGTCTCTCTCTGTCTCTCAAAAATAAAATAAAAAGCAATAAAAAAAATTAAAAAAAAAGTACTTTCTATTCTGTCAATTTCCCATATAAAATATCAAATTTAATTTATATTTCTGGTAACTGTCATAATTCTGATCAGTAATATTTTAAATATAAATTTATTTCAAAATAAAAAATATTTATAACAAATAACTGTTATAATGAACAGAAGTAGCAAAGTCTTCACATTATAATTAGGATGCATACTAGATGAAATACTCCAAAGGTAAGAAAAAGATTGAGAAGCTGCAAGTACAGATTTGTACTACTTTTATGTTCTTTTGGGATGACATATTTTTTTTCCTGAAGTCCAAGGCAAGCCACAAAATGTTTATTGGTGAGAGAATGCCATAATTTGTTCACTAAGAGTTCTCACATTTCAGAGCCTCTACCTATGTATATTACTTATATAAATAAATCAGTAAATAAATCCTGAAATCTAGCTAAGTTGAATTAATTGCAAGTGAGTGTCTAAACTGATGTAAATACAAGATTTCTTTTTCCCTTTTGCTTGACTTTACTGAAAGCAATGTATTTTAGACCTTTGGGATACCTCTCTGTATGTGATGGAAGTGGGGGGGGGAGAGGTGGGGCACCATCTGGAAAATAAAGTAGCAAATTGATAGGAAGTTTACCAGACTGAGAAGCATCAAAGAGTTAAAAACAACTTGAAAGTCAGCTAAATTTACTGTTATGTAAAGGTACAGCTGCCAGGTGTGTGGTTTCTTCATACATGTTCAAAAAGAACAAAAGAAAATCAACAAACAAATAACAACAATAAGCTAAAGAGGCCTCCTAAAGGGGAAATTCTTCTCATTGGGTCTGAGCTGGAAGTCTAGAAAAGCAATATTGGAAAGAAAGAGCAAAGCTGGAGGCATCATACTTCCTGATTTCCAAGTATATTATAAAGCTATAGTAATCAAAGCAGTATAGTATTGGCATAAAAACAGATACATAGCTCAATAGAACAGACAAGAGAGCTCAGAAATCATCCCACACATATATGGCCAATTTATTTACAACAAAGGAGCCAAGAATATACAATGGGGAATATACAATAAATGGTATTGGAGGAAGTGAACAGCCACATGCAAAAGACAGAAATTGGACTAATATCTCACACAATACACAAAAATTGACCCAAAACGCATTAAAGGCTTGACGTAAGATCTGAAACTATAAAACTCACAGAAAAAAACATAGGTGGAAAATCCCTTGACACTGATCTTGGTGATAATTTTTTTGGAACTGACTCTAAAAGCAAAGATAAACTAGTGGGATTATATTAAATTAAAAACCTCTTAACAAGAAAAAAAAATCAAGGGGCTCCTGGGTGGCTCAGTCGGTTAAGCCTCCGACTTTGGCTCAGGTCAGATCTCACATTCGTGGGTTTGAGCCCCGTGTCAGGTTCTGTGCTGACAGCTAGCTCAGAGCCTGGAGCTGCTTCCGGTTCTGTGTCTTCCTCTCTCTACCCCTCCTCCTCTCATGCTCTGTCTCTCTCTGTATAAAAAATAAATAAAACATTAAAAAAATTTTTTAAATAAAAACAAAGAAAAAGATCAATAAAATGAAGACACACTACTAATGGAAGAAAATGTTTGCAAATCATATATAGGATAAGGGGTTAATATCTAAAATATATAAAGAACTTATACAATTCAATAGCCAAAAAATGATCTGATTAAAAAATGGGCAAATAATCTGAAGAGATATTTTTCAAAGAAGACACAGATGGTCAATGGCACATGAAAAGATGCAGAATATTAGTCATCATCAGGCAAATGCAAATCACAACCATAAGATCATGTTACCTCACAACTGACAGAATGGCTATTATCAAAAAGATAAGGGGCACCTGGGTGGCTCAGTTGGTTGAGCATCCAACTCTTGATATCGGCTCAGGGTCCTGGGATCCAGCCTCACATCAAGCTCTGTGCTGAGCGTGGAGCCTGCTTAAGATTCTCTCTGTCTCTCTCTCTCTGTCTCTCTCTCTCTCCCTACCCTGACTGTGTCTCTTTCTCTTCCTCTCCTTCTGTCCCTTTCCCCTACTCTCTAAAAAAATAAAAATAAATAAATGATTTTATAAAAAGATAAGAAATAACAAATGTTGGTGAGGACGTGGAGAAAAGGAAATGCTTCTGTAATGTTGGTGGGAATGTAAATTGGTATAGGCACAATGGAAAACAGTATGGTGTTTCTTCAAAAACCTAAAACTAGAATTACCATATAACCCAGCAATTCTACCTCTAAGTATTTATCCAAAGAAAATGAAAACACTAATTCAAAAAGACAGATGCACCTCCGTGTTTATTGCAGCTAATAGCAAAAATATGTAAACAACCTAAGTATCCATTAATGGATAAGCTGATAAAGATGCAGCTTATATACACAATGGAATACTACTGAGCCATAAAAAATAATGAAATCTTGCCATTTGGGACAACTTGGGTTGACAATGAGGGCATTTCTACTAAGTGAAACAAGTCAAATAGAGAAATATTTAAATGAGAAATACTTACTTAAATGTGAAATCTAAATATCAAACAAATAAACAAAACAAAAGAAAAGTAAAACAAGCTCATAGTTCCATAAAACAGGCTGGTCGTGGCTAAAGAGGAGGGATGTGGGGAGTGAGTTAAACTGGTGAATGGGGCCAAAAAGTACAAACTTCTCGCTATAAGATGGTTATGGAGATGTAATGTACAGTATGGTAACTATGATTAACAATGCTGTATTGCATATTGGAAAGTTCCTAAGAGAGTAAACTTTAAAAGCCCTCAACATAAGAAAAAAGGATTATAACTATGTACGGTAATAGATGACAAGATTATTGTGGTGATCATATCACAAAATACACAAATACTGAATCATTATGTTGTACACCTGAACCTAATATGATGTTATAAGTCAATTACACATCAATAAAAAATTAAATTAAGTTAAAAGCCTGGTGGTAGAAATTCATCAACAAAGTGTCAGTGTAAGAACCTCTGAAAATCCTCTCCATAAAAACAAAAAGAACACCGGCAAAAATCATCAAAATAAACTATTCAGGGGCACCTGGGTGGCTCACTCAGTTAAGCACTCCAACTTTGGCTCAGGTCATGGTCTCAGTCTATGAGTTCGAGCCCCACGTTGGGCTCAGTGCTGACAGCTCAGGGCCAGGAGTCTGCTTCGGATTCTGGGTCTCCCTTTCTCTCTGCCCCTCCCCCACTTGTGCTCTGCTTCTCTCTGTCTCTCAAAAATAGTTAAAAATTTTTTAATAAAAAGTTTAAAAAAACTTTTCAGAAATCTAGAAATTAATCATACTTGCAGGAACAGCAGTTGAGTTTTCCTCAAGAAAAACATCTGACTCTTGGTAAGAACATTGAGCTTTGTGGGGTTTCAACTTGCCCTATTCCCATGCCCCTTGCCTTAGCTTCACAGGAGTCTTAAAAAGCAAGCATCTCACAAACAATAAAAGAGAATAGTCTAGAAGCCTCTATAACAAATTACTTTAAAAGAAATGACAATATAATAAAATTGTATACTTGAAAATAACACAAAACAAGGTAATAACAGAGGAACAGAGGAATAGCAAAACAAAAAGATATGGGGAGAAAAAACAAAACAAAATCTTACCTTATTGGTAATTAGATTAAATATAATTGATTAAACATAAACACTTCAATCAAAAGGCAGCAGTAACAGACTGGATAAAATACATGAACCAACCCGGCCATCTGGGTAACTCAGTCAATTAAGCTTCTGACCCTTGATTTTGGCTCAGGTCATAATCTCATGGGTTCGTGAGTTCAAGTCCCATGTTGGGCTCTGTGCTGACAATGCAGAATCTGCTTGAGATTCTCTCTCCCTCTCTCTGCCCCTCCTCCACCCACCTACATGCATGCTCTCTCTCAAAATAAATAAACTTTAAAAAAACCATCAATGAACCATAATGTGTTTACAGAAGACATACTTCATATTCTAAGACACTAAAGGTTGAAAATATAAGGATGAAAAAAGATACACTACTCATACAGTAATGGAAAGAAAACTGGAGGAGACCATGAATATCAGACAAATTACACAGTAAGATGAGGTTGCTACTAGAAACATAAAGGATGTCCTTTAATGGTAAAGTGGACAATATATCACAAATAAATCACAGTTATAAACACTTAACAACACCTAACAACTAAGTTCAGAAATACATAAAACTAAAAAATAACAAAATTAAAGGGAGAAAAAAATAATTCAGCAATAATAGCTAAAGACTGAAAATATTCACCATATTAGGTAGAACAACTAGAAGATCAACAGGTAAATAAAACATCTAAAAAATACTACACATTAGTTAAACCAGGAGAAATCTATAGATGATCTGAATACGAATACACATTCTGCTTAAAGTTCACATGTGCCAGCATAGACCATATGCTAGGCCATAAAACAATTCTCAATATATTGAATCATAAATACATAATACAAAATTATCTGAATGCAATGACATGTAACAAGAAATTAATAATGGAAGGAAATTTGAGAAATGTTTTAAAATATGTGAAAATTAAACAACACGTTCTTAAGTAACCAAAAACCTAATTACCATAGAAGAAGTCACAAGGTAAACTGGAATATATTTTGTAATGAATAAAAACATAAAACCAGTACGTCAAGTCTTACAGGATGCAGCTACTGTACTGTCTGCAGTTAAATTTATATTTGTAAATGGCTATATTTAAAAAAAAAAGAAAACTTACCTAAACTTCCATCTTAAAACTTAGAATTACAAAATATCAAACTAAACCCAAAGCAAACAGAGGAGAGGAGGTAATAAAGATTAGAGCAGAAATAAATAAAAGAGAAATTAGAAAAACAATAAACAATAATTTGTGAAATGTTGATTCTCAGGGCACCTGGGTGGCTTAGTTGGTTAAGCATCTGACTTCAGCTCAGGTCATGATCTCACGGTTTTCGGATTGAGCCGCACGTCAGACTGTGCTGACAGCTCAGAGCCTGGAACCTGCTTCAGATTCTGTGCCTCCGTCTCTCTCTTTCCCTCCTCTGCTCACTCTCTCTCTCTCTCTCTCTCTCTCTCTCTCTCTCTCAAAAATGAATAAACATTTAAAAAATGTTTTAAGTTGATTTTCTGAACAGATCAACAAACTTGTCAAACTTTAGGTAGAATAACAAGTAAGTAAGAGAGAAGCCCCAAATGAGTAAAATCAGTCTTGAAATAAATGAAGAGGGGCGCCTGGGTGGCTCAGTCGGTAGAGCGTCCGACTTCGGCTCAGGTCATGATCTCACTGTTCACGAGCTGGAGCCCCGCGCCAGGCTCTGTGCTGACAGCTCAGAGTCTGGAGCCTGCTTCAGATTCTGTGTCTCCCTCTCTCTCGGACCCTCTCCCGCTCACACTCTGTCTCTCTCTCTCTCAAAAATAAGTAATAAAATGTTTTAAGAAAATTACACATACACACAAAAAAGAAATAAATTAGGAGACACTGATATCAGCTTTAGAAAAATAAAAATGGTCTTACAAGAGAATATTATAAATAATTCCTATGACAATGTATTGGATAACCTAGATGTAATGGCCAAATTCCTAGGAATGCATAAACTACAAAAAATGAATCAAGAAAAATAGAACATATGCATACAGTTATTACAGGTAAAAATAATAAATACATAATCAAAAACCTTCCAATAAAGAAAAGACCAGGGCCAGATGACTTCACTGGTTATTTCTTCACATATTTAAAGACAAATTAAAATGAATCCTTTTACAGTTCCTCCAAAATTTAAAGAGGTCAGAACAGTCCCAATTTATTCCATAATGCCAATACTGTTTGTATATTAAAACCAGACAAAGGTATGTATGACAAGAGAACAATTTACAGATCAATATCCCATATGAATATAGATGCAAAAATTGTCAACAAGATACTTCGAAACCAAATTCAGCAAAATACAAAAATGATGCTTCACCCTCTCATAGTGAAATTAACTCCAGGTAGGCAAAAAAAAAAAAAAAAAAAAAAAAAAAGTGGGGGGGCTTCAAAGGACTCTGTCAACAAGTGCAAAGATGAGCCATGGGCTTCCAGTTTCTGTTCCAAAACATAAACAGTGTGGAAGTCATTACCCAGCTCACAATAAGCAAAAAGCTTCACAAACTAAAACTCAACTCCTTTTAATATCATCTGAGAATTAAGGTCCCAGGACAAACCACCACTCTGGAAATGGAAGAGACAACTGAATACCAAGAATCATAGCTCACTGAAAACAGCCTAGGAGCAGAAACCGCTGGAATAGGAGCAAAGTAGGAAGATTTAAACTCTGATGGGTTGCTGCAGGCTCAGTGTAGACAAGTTTGTAAGATAAAAATTCCACACAGAAGGCTCAGGCCCTCACACTTTCTTGATTTTTACCTCCAGGACCTCTACCAGGCTTACATGGTGAAGAGCAGAAAAAAATTTCCTCCATCCTGACAGAAAAAGAGATAAGAGAAGGAGAAAAGTTTTCATCTTGAAATATGTCCAGAGCATTTTCTTCTCTTTAATCAGGTCTGCTTCAAGGGAAGCCACTCTACTGGTGCCAAACCAATGTGAGTAAAGGGCAAACCCAAGTCCAGCTTCCTCTTGTTCCACGGTGTCCCCTAAGGAGGGTGGGAGGGCAGGGACAAAGAAGGTTTTGTGAAGGTCTCAGTCAAGGGGCATTGGTGCTGTGAAGGCCAAAGCCTAGAGACCTGGGAAAAGACTGAGACCTTATCAGTGGAAAACAGAACGCTCCGCCCCACAAACCTTTTTTTGTTAAGTGCTTTTTATCGTTAGTCTTGAGAAAGCACAAGCTGGGGAGGGGCAGGGAGAGGGAACAGAGGATCTGAAGCAGGCTCCACACTGACAGCAGTGAGCCTGATGTGGGGCTTGAACTACCAAACTGTGAGATCGTGACCTGAGCTGAAATTAAGGGTTGAATGCTTAACCGACTGAGTCACTCAGGTGCCCTCCCTCACTTCACACCTTCCCACCACTTCCCTAGGGCTGCTAAATGGTAAGAAGCTATTACAGCTAAAAGAGCAGCAAGGCTCAGATCTTATTTAAGGAGGAATCTCTAAAGGAACCCAAAGCTAAGAAGCAAGGGAGAACACAGGAAATGGATGTAAATTTTCACCTCTGACACCTATAACCACACAGTCTAACTCTTAACCAGATAAACAGAAAATCTAACATTAAGGGCCCATATACCTCAGGTCCTTTCCCTTATACATCATGCCAGGCTTTCAACAGAAAACTAAAAGATATACTAAAAAGCCAAACAGGTTTAAGAGACAAAGCAAGCAATACAACTAAAGTCAGATATGGTGGAGAGTTAGAAATGATCAGATAAGGATTTAAAATAACAATGGCTAGTATGCTAAGAGAGCTAATGTAAAAAGTAGACAGCTGGGAAGTAAAAACATGGGTTATATAAGTAGAGTTTGGAAGTCTAAGAAAGAATCAGAAAGAAATGCTAGGAAGCAAATATGCTATAATAGAAATAAAGAGTGCCTTTGACGGGCTCATCGGTAGACTGGATACAGCCAAGAAAAGTGCTCTTGAAGATATATCAATAGAAACTTTTCAAACTGAAAGGCAAAGAGAAAAAAGACTATAATTCCTCGAATGTTGTGCGTGGAGTTACCATACGTAAAGCAACTGCACTATTACATATACATGCAAGAGAAATGCAAACATATCCACCCAAAGCTGTGTGCAAATGTTCACAGCAGCATTTTTCATGATACTCAAAAACTAGAGACAGCCAAAATTTCCAACAACCAAGTTTGTTTTGCATCAAACAGAACACAGTATAGTCATACAGTGGAATATTATTCAGTCATGCAAAAATAATGAAGTAGTAATATATACTAATATGTAAATAAACCTGATAATGTTAAATAAAATGAAAGGAGTCAGGCATAAAAGTTCAGTTATTATATGATCCTATTTTGATAAATGCAAAATATAATAAACCAGAACTATGTAAATTTGTGCTGTGACAGACATTAATCCCTTTTATTTTGATTTTAACTTCTTAAAAAAATTCTCCTGCATGGGAGGGTGAGTGGGTTGGGATTCTTATATCCTGATCTTTCCTTAACTATTCTGCTGTTTGAATTCTAGGATTCTGGACATGGACACAAGTGATATTTAAAACTTATATAAATAATTGTAAAGTTTACGTGCTACTATACTTATATAAGTTTCTTTCTAAAGACACTCATAGATTTCCTAAAAATTAACCTACTATTCAAATTCAATTAATTTGAGAAATTAAGTAAAAACCATCAGTATGTTAAAGAAAGCATCCAAGAAGATTGGTGGTCTTTTTTGCAATACATGTTTTTAATAACATTCCCTACATTGCAATTTGATGGATAGGGAATAGAGGGTAATTGACATGAATGTTATAAATACAACTTGGAGCATATGAATTGTTTCTTTACCTGGGGTTTCATCTTTTTTTGCAAGATTTGCAAGATGAGTAATATTAACTTTAAGGACTGTCCATCACAGATTATCTAGATTTCAAATAAGGCTGTTTCCTGCTGACCCTCCCCCCAGTATTGTCTGATTGTAGAAATGGATATTATAATTATGCCACGTACCAAAAGAAGAGATTCAGTAAAACATTTTTAAATAAAAAATTGTTATCAGAAGAAAAAAGTTTCTCTATAAAATAATAAATATATTTTAAAACATCATCAGTAACCACATTTTTTATGCTAAAGTATCTTAGAATTAAGATTTTTTTCTGTATAGATAGAATTGTTTTTCTCTATTAACATGCAGAGATGCAGAATAATATTTACCTTAAAAAAAGAGTAAGTAGTTTATATCTTCTCAGGGAATGGTATAGAATATAAATCACAGAATTATAATGTTAAAAAGAATTTTATGCCATATTAGACAATAAAATTAAAACAAAAAAATACAGAAGAATATAAGCCTTTGTGATTTTGCCTGGAGCCTTATTTAGATCATATTTTGAAAAGCAGTAGCGTTATTTGAATTTTTATGATTTTTGGTGTTAAAATATAATTTTAGAAGGTTTTGACTAAATGCATTTATTTAATATTAAAATATCCCTTGGAGAAGAACCAGCAGGATTGTTACTAAGCGACCCAGTAAGATCAGGTTGCCCAGCAACAGGCTGCCAGGGATCAGGACTTTTCCCTTCCCTGGTCTTAAATTAAAATTTCCAAGAGATCTATGGGGTCCTGTCCTCAGGGTCTCTGGGTTAATTCACAACAGGATGCCAGGTACCTTACCAGAAAAATCTCTATACATTTGACCTTTAATATACAGATATTTTTTAACTTTACTGTGCTGTGTTCATCCAACACATATTTGGCAGTGTGTCTTACCCTATGTAGTTTTGTATAATTATAATTAATTAGAATTATGTAATTTAGCACAATTTTTTTTTTACCTATGGATCTAATAATAAGCATTTGGTGCTTAGTACCATAAATAAGCTGTGTCAATGGATAAATTAACCTAAACATTCCCACATTCTTGGAATAAGTTTATTGCAATGTTATAATTCATTTAATATGTCCTGGATTAAATCTGTTAATGTCTTCAAACATTTGCTTTCATACGTAATGGTAGATTGCTCTAAGATTGTCCTGAGTAGTTTTAAGAGGGCCTAAATTTGAAACCTGAAGCTGTGTTTGACTAACAAGAAAGTATATCTTTGCTCCTGCTCACACTTAAAGATGATGGTAAGAAATGGAATCCCTTTTCCAATCCCAGCAAATGGGTAAGAGCCGTCCATATTTTTATCTATAAACAAGAACAAGAAAATCATGATTTTCCTGACTGGTGGTCTATTACTGCCAGAAGAGTCCCAGGATTCCAAAACTTGCCCAGGAAGCTCAGATCTATCACTAAACAAAGAATTCAACAATGTAAAAGTTAGCCTTCAAAGAGAGGAAATTGCATTGAACATCCAAACAAACGTCTCCTATTGAGCTAGGTCTAACAGAAGGATAACAAGAAGACATTTACTAAGTAGAAATCAGCTCACAGAAACCCCAACGTAACACATATTTCTTTCTAGAAATTGAGATATTTAAAATATGTACACAGTATTCATGTTGAAAATAATAATAGACAAGCCAACTATGCTGCTCACAAGAAATAGACTTAATGTATTCATACACAGCTAGATTAAAACAAAAAGTCTGGAAAAAGTTATAGGAGGCTAACAAAGGGAGTAACGGGTATTAAGCCAGGAGGGACAATTGGAGTGCCAGACTTTGATTTCAGACAACGCATTCATTATCAGAGATAAGCAAAGTTATTGAGAAAAATAAATACTCAAATTATTGCTATTTTTATTGGTTGATTTTTTTATTATAATAACTCTTAATAGGAGATCTACCCTCTTAAATTTTTAACTGCATAATATATTGTTGTTAACTATTGGCACAATGGTGTACAATAAATCTCTAGAGCTTATTCCTCTTGTATAAGTGAATCTTCATACCCAGTGCTCATTGTAATAAGAAAACAACCAAAATGTTCCCTATGGATAAATAAAAAAAGGGTGGCATAAATGTGCAATGGAATATTATTCAACCTTTAGAAGGAAGGAAATCCTACCATATGTGACAACATGGATGACACTGGAAGACACCACACTAAGTGAAATAAACAAGTCACAGGACAAATTCTACATGCTGTAACTTTATTATAGTTGAAGTGAGAAAATAGGTTTTAGGCTCTATCATCCACCTGATTTTGTTTATATAATTGGCTTTCCAAATACAAAACTAGCGTGAGATTTTAAAAAAGACAAGTTCTTAATGAAAACTAATAAAATGTGAAATAATGTTATCAAAAGACTTAAGAAAGAAGTACTTTTTGGAGATTTTCATTTCTTTCTAAGTCTGTTTCATACAGTGGTGTTAATTTTTCATGTAGTCTACTAGCTATCCAGCAGTTGTGAAATTACGTTTCTCAATTTTATGTCACATTCTGTGACTTTCTAATGAAAACTAGCATTTTCATAAATTGAAACTTAGCAATGCTGACAAGTAAAACAGAGAACACTATACAATCATAGAAATTAGACTAAGCTATAAATATCTAAAAGATAACATCTCAAACAAGGAGTTTTCTCATTGAAACATTTACATTTAGATGTTATCTATTAAAGTTGAAAACTTCATATTGAACATAAAAGATCATGAATTAGGACGCTATGATCTCTTCTCAAATAATCTTCAAAGTCTGGGTTTAAAGTTCAAACCCTTAAATAAGCATGTTAATAGTATCACAAAACTAAATAAGAAATGGTCACAGTTTAAGTGGTGGTTATGTTCTGATTTTTTTAAATTGAACAGAAGTGAAACTTACATACATCTGGAGGCAGGTCCATCTAAATAATTGGGGGTTGCAGTGCAAAATTAAAATGTGGAGTCCCATCTTTAAAAAAACAGGAAACAATTGGTTTCCTTTTGCTGAGGTCTCTTTCCTTACCTGCTATGGTGTTTTTATTATTTCCTTAATATGCATTCCCTAAGGCATGGGAATACTTGTGGGTGAACGCAAATCCTTGTAGGATCCCGGAGCCCTGCCCATGACTACCCATGGGTAGATAATAGTTTAACATTAAAGCTAATATTGCTGACAAGGCATCTTTTTGGTTTACTCCTATACTTCTTTATTTGAATATTATCCAGTATTCGTCCCTGGAGCCAGATATTTGGGTTAAATGACCTGGATTACATCTCTGCTCAGAATTGCCTGCAGTGCAGGAAGTGCAAAGGCAGAGACAGACCCAGGCAGTAAATAAGGTCCAAAGCATTTGATCCATCTTTGGTACTTTAGGAAAACTTTCTTTGAGAGGCTATTTTTGAATCAAGTACTAAAAGACGTTTATCACACAGCTAGATGAAGTAGTCACCAAGGATTATAAAGAGGGAGAAAATATGTTGTCACGCAGAGGGTGGAAACCACAGGGTGCATGCAGAAACACAGAGAAGGATTAATGTTTATGAAGCAATACGCTAAGAAAGCAATGATGATTGTAGAGATAAAGTTACCACGGGCATTGATGTTATGCTAAAAACCCTCAGCTTTATCGTCCCTGTGGGGGGTAAGTTTGCCCTCTGTGGGCATTTGGTACCATATGGAGACATTTTTGATTGTTGCATTTTGAGTTGGGGTGGCTAATAGCATCTAGTGGATGGAAACCAGGGACCACTAAGGAGCCTTCACAATGCTCAGGACAATCTTCACAACAATGTAACATTGTAATGTGACACAAAAGTGTCAAGGCAGAGAAACGCTGCTGTAATTGAGTGGATATTCACTTAAGAGATCTAAAAAATGGAGGGAACTCATCAGATGTGTTCTTTGGCTAGGCTACGGTGGTACCTCCATGTCTACATGAAGTATAATTGATGAATATTCAAGTGTGGTATTTCCTAGATTGCACCACATTTTAAAATTTATTTTTTAATTCAAGCATAATAAACATCAATGTTATATTAGTTTCAGGTGTACAATATAATAATTCAACAATTCTATACATTACTCAGTGCTCCTCGTGATAGATTGCATTACATTTTATAGGGAAGACAACATAGACTTTCAGTTCTTGATTGACTTTGGGAACTTGGAGAATTTTCATTAGTGAATTAGGTACTTTACAATAATGCTTCTTTAAAATTGAAGCTACAGCCAATGACTTAACAAGTAGCTAAGGATTAATTTTTATCCCCTCTGCCGCCATCTGCTTTGCTATTTGATTGCACTGCTCCACACAATATTACATTTTAATTATGAAAGGTTGAGAGAACATTAATTTGGTATTGGCTCAAGGAAAAGATCTCAATTAGATTTCCCAAGTTTTTCAGTTTGACCTCATTTATTTTTTATCTTTACTACTGACTGCAGACAATGTTTGAGAGATGAATTGTAATTGGTTAACAATTAAAGTGATCTGCCTTTAAATATAAGTAACCAAAACATGAAGCACTAAGACATTTGGAATCTAGATGCACTACATTATCTTGTCAAGCTAAAACTGTGGTTTTAAAAGTAACATATTGTTATTGGAAAAGAAAAATCTCAACTGAATTTATTAAGTGACTTTAAAAGTACATAGAAAAAATTAAAGCACATAGACACACAAAATCAGTGATTTTGCAGAATTTAATCAAACTACAACCACAAAAAAAAATGTATACTTTCCCCAAACTTTGATATTCTATTATGAATACAATCAGATTTAAAAGAAGTTTTATTCAAAACAAGGTTAAACTTTGATTTCAAACATATAATCTAAAGCTTCAAAACCTCATACTTGTTACCAATATACTATTTCCCCCCTAAAACTTAATTGGAAATAAAGAATAGTAATATTTCCTTTCTTCCTTCCTTTCTTTTCTTTTCCTTCCTTCCTTTTCCTTCCTTCCTTTTCTTTTCTTTTCTTTCCTTCCTTCCTTCTTCCTTCCTTCCTTCCTTCCCTCCCTCCCCTCTTCTCCCCTTCCCTCCCCTCTCTTCTCCTCTCCTCTCCTCTCCTTTCCTTTCCTTTCCTTTCAAAGGAGAGTGTGAGCTGAGGAGGGGCACAGAGAGAAAGGGACAAAGTGTCCCAAGCAGGCTCTGCACTGACAGTGGAAGAGCCCAATGTGTGGCTTGAACCCACAGACCCTGAGATCATGACCTGAGATGAAGTCAGATGCTTAATCAACTGAGCCACCCAGGTGCCCCAAGAATATTAATATTTCAAATGGTACTTTATTTAAAATAAAAAAAAAATCTAGACTTCTGTGCATCACAATGTGATAAACCTGAAGAGCATACAGAAAGTACTGGTTCTTTTCACACATTGCTTATCATTAAAAATGTTTATAATCCAGGGCCCATGAAAATTCTTTGGGTGATCTGATTGGAATTGGATTATATCACTAGAGTAATTACGGAAAACTAATATTCTTACCAACTTAACTCTTTCAATTCATGAATATACAGTATCTTTTGATGATTTGTCTTCTTTAACCTCCTTTCAGAAAAACTGTATAAATTCCTAATAATTAGACTTTACATTTTTTGTAAGACTTATTTCTAATCATATTGCTCAAATAAGTAGGGAAAGTTTTAAAGCATGTTTTTAGATCTTTATTGATAAATAGTACATTATTATTATATTGACTTCTAAAACTTTCCTATTAATCTCTTTGTGGATTCTTTGGTGTTTTCTATGATCAAGGACTAAAGATAGTAGTTTTATTTCCTTTTTTAGGGATGTTATGTTTTTATGTTTCTTGTTTCATTGTTCTGATTATAAAAGACATAGAGGCTTGATCATCATGTTTCTTGTTTTCCCCCTCATTTAAGGGAATCTGTGATTAAGCTTAGAGATTTCTAATGATCCAGCATCCATTTCCCTGAATACTAATGTCTGTGTTCAATCTGCTTTTTAATTTTTTAAAATATTTATTTTGAGAAAGAGACAGAGAGAGAGAGAAAATGAGAATGAGCAGGGGAGGGGCAGAGAGAGAGACACGCACAGAATCTGAAGCAGGTTCCAGGCTCCGAGCTGTCAGCACAGAACCTAATGTGTGGGGCTCTAATCCATGAACTGGGAGGTCATGACCGGAGGCAAAGTTGGACACTTTAACCGACTGAGCCACCAGACACCATTTGTGTCCAATATGCTTTTAAACAACAGAGTGATTTATTGTCATTATTGAGTAGGCTTCCTCTTACATAGCCATGTCTATTTTTATCACAAGTAGCTTTGAATAAATGACCTCCTTTGTATTCAGAAAAATCTAAAGACTCCAGATAATAGCACCCACCAGGGAAGTTTCACTCTTTGCCAAGCAGATAGAGACCATCACAGAGTTGAGGTCCACCGGGATTGCGGTTTGGGTAAGAACAACTCTAACTCTTTACTTCATCCTTGTCCCTAACATATAACTCTCTATTGTTTTCATTGTGACTGGCAGGTCTCAACATTGAAAGAGTGAAAAATTTTTAACTGCTTTTGTTTTTTGAGAAGTTTTAGCTTAGACAGACCCAGCTTTAAAATATAGCAAATGTTTTCAATATGTGCTTCTGAGAATCTTCAAGTCTCCAGCTCATAGTACCTGAAATCTTACCTGGTTTTCTCTCCTTCAGGTCTAGTTCCCAGCCAGGCTCCAAATCTGCCGAAACAGGCAAACTCCTCAAAAGAGAGAAAAATGAGAATTTTCAGTGTTACTCCCTCAAAGGATTTTTGTTTTTAGTTTCCCTCACATGTAATCTGAGACACTTGAATAGACACTTCCCTTCTAAGCACAAGAGGAAAACCTCGATATTCTAAAGGTTTTGTTTTAGTTCTCAAACCCCCTTGTCCAGCACAGCTATGAAATTTAGCATCTGTATTGGGAAAATAGCTGGCCAGATGGAGACTCCTCTGATGATTCCGTTTTGTCATTCCGCTCCATGCTGAGGACAAGAGTTCTCCAGCCCCAATCTGTAGCCCTAAAAGCCTGTGCTAGGACTAAATTCTCAGACTCCAACATGAACAAGGGCTGGTAGACATCACCAGTGAGGGCCTGAAATTCTCAGATCACCAATGCAGGTTTCTCTCTTTCCAGATTGTACACACTCATCCTGGTTGCTGCCACAGCTGTAAGGATACTAGCTTACATTTTATGACTTTTTATTTTATTTATTTAATCTATTTCTTATTTACTTATTTAAAATTATTATTGATTTACTATTTTTAGTATATTTTATTAGTGGGATGCCTGCCTGCCACTGAACTGCTATATTCTACTCTTAATAGGAATATTTTTTTAATGATGAATGATTGTTTGATTTTATGAAATACCTTCTCATTGACTGAGGCCATCTTCTAGCTTTTCTTCCTTAATTGATTAATGAAGAAAATGCCATTTAAAGATTTTTCTAATATTTACCCTTCTTCCATTTCTAGAATAAAGGTGAATAGAACAACATGTTTTGTCCCTAGGATCTGTCTGAGATCAGTGCTCTCATCTCAAGGATACTCATCCCGGGGCTCCTGGGTGGCGCAGTCGGTTAAGCATCCAGCTTCGGCTCAGGTCATGATCTCACGGTTTGTGGGTTCGAGCTCCACATCGGGCTCTGTGCTGACAGCTGGCTCAGAGCCTGAAGCTGCTTCCAGTTCTGTGTCTCCTCTCTCTGACCCTCCCCTGCTCATGCTGTCTCTCTCTCTCTCTCTCTCTCAAAAATAAATAAAGCATTTAAAAAAATTTTTTTAAGGATACTCTTTTGTCCTTATTGCCTGGAACACAAAGACATCTGCTGGTGTCTTTCAAGCAGTGGCAGTGCGGGAAGTCATTGTCTCTGACCCACTCTAAGACTGAAAGTATATAGATTGTCTGAGTGGAAAGATCTTTGACAGTTCCCAGTAATGCATGATCCCCGGTGCTGAAATTCCCTCTACACTCAAATATAGGGCTTTAGAAAACAGCAGAAATCTTATTCTATACATATACTCAAATGTCCTAAACAGTAATTTATCACTGATTATATCCTAACTATTAGGCAAAGGCTTGAAAACTGAGTAGAAATTTATGCTCTAAAACCCTAAAATTCTACATTCGCTAATGGTAAACAAATGTTCATCTGGAAAGAAACAAATTAGAAAATTTGGTGGCATTTTGCCATAGTACAAATAACACAAACTTGGAAGTCAGACACACTGTAGTTTACAAAGACTGGCCAGCTCCCAGTCATCCCAATGATATTGATGCAAATGCACTGACTAAATTGTCTGAACTTCAGAGTATTCATTTAATGCTTTTTTAATGTTTACTTTTAGAGGGAGGGGAGGGACAGAGAGAGAGGGAGACACAAATCTGAAGCAGGGCTCAGGCTCTGAGCTGTCAGCATGGAATCCAAAGTGGGGCTCAAACTAATGAACTGCGAGATCATGACTGGAGCTGAAGTCAGACGCGTAACCGACTGAGCCACCCGGTGCCCCTCACTTTTTTAAAATGAGAATAATGAATGACACACATTGGAGACAATTACCTTTAGGTTAAATGAGAGAATTTATGCAACTAATCAAAATATATTTGCTCCCTAGAGTGCCAGGCTGCCTCAGTCAATAGAGCATGACTCTTGATCTCAGGGTTAAGTTTGAGCCTCACATTGAGTGTAGAGACTACTGAAAAGGAAAATATTTTTTACTATTTATTATTTTTTAAAATTTATTTATAGAAAGCGGGGTAGGCACAGAGAGAGAGAGGGAGAGAGAGAATCCCAAGCAGGCTCCACACTGTCAACACAGAGCCTGATGCAGGACTTGATTCCACAACTGTGAGATCATGACCTGAGCAAATATTGAGAATGGACACTTAACTGACCGAACCAGCCAGGTTCCCCAGATGTCTATTCTGTTCTAAATAATGTATGAATAGTAGGGAAAAAATATTTAAAAATCACATTGCTGTGGATTTAAGATGAGTATTTCCTATAACACAAAGAAATTGATATATATAGTTTTTTACTTATAAAGAATTTGTGTGTAATTGAAATTATTTGCAAATTCATTATCAGTTAATCAATATTATATAATATATTAAATCAGGTTTATTTCTCAATAATAAAATATCGCTTTATTAGACTTGTAAAATAACTGACAAAATCCACATTTAAAAATGATTAAAATAATTGCTTGATTATATGAATGTTACTAAAACTTGTCTATAATATTTAGCAATTATTAACTTTGCTTTTCATAAGTGAAAAAAATTTTAATAACTAGCATCAAATCCTGAAACAGTGTTCAAGAAAAGATATAGGTAAATCTGTTTAATTTTTAAAAATGTTAACATGTCTTATTTTAAAATTGGAGATGATTTTCAAAATGGCATAAATAATAAAAGGAACAAAGTATACTCCACAACTAAAGATTGCTTGTTATGACTAACAAATAACTTTTTATTGGCCTATTTCCTACTTCTTCCACCAATTTTGATGCTTTCAAAAATAAAAGGGCTATCTATTTAGTTAAATAAATGTAAAATTCTGAATATCACAGTAAACTTAAGTATCAAAGAAGTGTCCAAAATACCATTAGAGAGGAGCCTGATATATCAGATCAAAGGTTTAAAGTGGGTTATTTGGAAAATTAAATGATAATATTAAAACAGTGTCAAAATAGAGTTCTCTGGCTAATATTAAAAATACATATTTAAATTTTTTGCTTAACCCATTTTATGTTGAAGCATTATACATTCAGAAATATTTATAAATTCATTTGTCATTTTGGAAGATTTAGAACATTATAAGATAAAGTATATAATTCAGAAACAAAACCTCTAATAATCAGTCAGAAGATGCATTAATTTTCTACTGCTGAAACAAATTAGCGAAATCATATTATGATTAAATTATCAAATGCATTATCTCGTTTCTGTGAGTCAGAGGCTCAACACAAAATGGTTTTCACAAAACTGAAATAAAGGTATAAGTCACCTTGATAATATCCTTATCTTAAAGTCAACTAATCAGTGAACTTAACTGTATCTACAAAGTTCCTTTTGTCTATAATATAACATATTTATAGACATGATACAAGGTATCAGTATCAAAACCATGCAGGCAAAATTCTGCAGGCTGTAGGTAAGATCGCTTAGAGTTAAATAACATAAGGATTATTCAGAGTGTGTCACACACATACTATATGTGTATATGTATACATATATATGTATATATATGAGTAAAATTTTCTTGACATTAGTGTTACAATTAATTAATTATAATTTGTGATATTTGTGTTAGAAGATTTTTGAATTGATTTTAACAACATAAAATAATTAACAACATAAAATGCTTTGGTTAAATTTTAAACAATTTAAACAATTGTTTAAATTTAAACAATTTAAAAATCTGCTACTGACATATTTTATTTCTAAACACTAGTCTAGTACTTGATAGAAATTTGATAAAGTATCTAGATGTCAGCAAAATTTTATCAGGAAGCTTATGAAAATATTTGTGGATACTATGGTGCTGAACCCAACAATATAATATAATATAAGTAGGTACATATATAACTGGTTAATTTTGAGAATATAGCACAGTATCTTGTTTTCAGTCTTGTTTTGCTTAATATTTTAACCTAAAACATAAAGACATTTGCATCATTGGAATGTTAAACACAGAAAAGAATACTGACCACCCTACATGAAAAAAACACTAAAAGACTAAAAGCTAGAATGATGAGTTGATCTTAAATAAATTTAACGTGGGGGTGCCTAGGTGGCTCAGATGGTTAAGCGTCTGGCTCTTGATTTTGGTTTAGATCATGATTTCATGGCTTGTGTGATCAAGCCCCGAGTCAGGCTCTGTGTGCTGAATCACTGCTTGGGATTCTCTATCTCCTTCTCTCTCTGTCCCTCCCCTGCTTGTGCTCTCTCTGTCTCTCTCAAAATAAATAAACATGAAAAAAAAAATAAAGAAAAAAAATCACATCTAAATAGATACAATGTGGGTAAATATCTGTCCTTGTACTTTGGTCCAAAATAATAACTATTAATTTTAAACTTAGAGGAATGTATCTAAACAAGTGCACATATAAAGATTTATAAGTGGTAGTTCACAATCAGTCAATACAAATGAATAATGCAATATGCTTCCGGTGAATCTAATGCAAGAAAGACTTTATTGGTAGAAATATTGCATCTCAAAAAGAAATATGGAGTTTTTCATTCTGCTCTGAATATTGCCATAATTTATCTGGGTGTTAAAAATTTAAAAAAGTCTAAACAAAATGCAACATTAAAACCTTCAAAAACACAAACTCAGAGGTCATTGTAGCTGTTTTTATGTATTACTATGGCATTTTGCTATAAGTAACTGATTAAACTTTCCCTGCTAATAATAATGATAACATTAATAACTATGATAATAATGCTACCCACTATCATTTTTGTTTTACTACAAAAGATGATGGAGAAAAAGGAAGGCTTACAGAAACAATTTTTTTTGTCAAAATAGAAGTTTCTGAGACTTTCTTGTCAATCACAAAGCAGTTCCTGGGCAGTGAGGTGGCCTTATTTTTATTCATGTCATCTCTGAAGATGATCAGGACAAGATCCACTCAATATTATATACAGTAATGGTTCATATTGATTTCAGAGTAGGGAAGAACTTCAAATTGCTGACTATAGGACTTCTGAAGCATTATTTGTATCTTAAAGATTTGTTAAGTCTTAACCACCCCAAGAATCCTTTTCTTTGTGACATGTGCTTATTTGTTTTTGTTTTTTTCAATCCAAGAAATGAAATAGCTAATGAAAAGGCTGACAGTATATGCTGGTGAAATCACTTCACCCGGACACTTGACTGACAGAATCTATGTCCATCTTGGGCTAGAGAGAATTAGCTGGTTCCCATCCCTACCACCAACACCTACGGTTCTGACGGATTTCCTAATCAGCTGTGATTACTCAGAATTTTGTGTATGTTTGAGAGTAGGAGGTCAGATCCAGCCTCAAGAATTGTATGTAGAAATGGTAATTCCTTTTATTTTCTTTTTAAATGGAAGTGCAGTTGATATACAATGTTATATTAGTTTCTATTGTACAAATAAGTGATTCTATACATTATGCAATAAAAGAAAGAAATCTTACCATTTGTGACAATATGGATAGACCTAAAGAGTGTTATGCTAAGTGAAATAAAGCAGACAGAGACAAATACCACATGATTTCACTTATATGTGGAATTTAGAAATGGTAATCTTGATGAATTAGTAAGTGTAAGTTACACAAGGAAACAAAAGCTGATTCAGGCAAGAAAATTATTAATCTGAGGGAAGTAAATACTTCCTTGATATTATCAATGTGAAAGACTCTTGTGAAAAAACAACTAAAGGTTTTCACTTTCAGGTTGGGATTAAGTTGGGAAGAATTCACATTTTAACAATATTGGCCGTTCCAATTCAGGAGAATGGAATGGCTTTCCATTAATTCAGATCTGCTTTGATTTTTGCATTAGTTTTGTATAAAAAAACTATTTTTCATAGTTTTCTGAATAAAAACTCTATAAATATTTTGTTAGATCTAATGATTAGGTAACTTTTCTTAGAGCAACTGTAAATAATATGTTTAATTTCAAATTCTAATAACTCATTGTTAGTGTACATGACAGCAACGGACTTTTCTATCTTGTTTTGCATTTTGTAATCTTATTGAAGTAATTTTTTAGTTTGAAAAATTTTTGGTTGATTTTTGGGGGTTTTCTGTATGAAGAATTTTATTTATTTCTTTATTATCTGAATACCTTTTATATTCCTTTTTTCCTTATTCCATTATTGCAAATATAGTATGATGTTGAATAGGAGTGGTGAGCAAGGAAATCCTTGCCATTTTCCCCATCTTGGTAAAATATCCAGTTTCTCATAATTAAATATGTTAGCTGAATATTTTATTTTTTTAATTAAATGAGAATATTTCACTCTATTCTTAGCTTCCTGAGAGTTTTTATCGTGAATTGTTGTTGAATATTACAAAATGGTTTTTTTTTTAATCTATTGGTGTTATCACAAGACTTCTTTAGTCTGTTGACATGGCAGATTACACTGATTCCCAAGTATTGACCCATCTTTATATAGCAGGAATAAATCCCACTGGTCATGGTGTATATGATTTATATATATCGGCGGATTTTTTTTACTAATACTTAGTTAAGGATTTTTATAACCTGTTCATGAAAGATATTGATGTATTATTTTCCTTTCTTGTAATATGTTTACCTAATTTTGATATTAGGATAATCCTGGCCTCTTTAAAAGACTTAGGAAGTTTCCCTCTGCTTCTATTTTCTGAAAGGGATTCTTAGAATTTGGTATCATTTCTTCCTTAAATATTTGGTAGAATTCAAGAGTAAAACCACTGTGGGCTCTTGAAGTTCTGCTTTGCATGGTTATTAGTTACCGATTTAATTTCCTTAATAGATACAGGTACAGTAATAATATCTACTTCTTCTTCTGGGAGTATTACTAGTTTGTCTCTTTCAAGAATTAGTCCATTTCATCTAAATTATTAAAGTTGTGGGCAAAATAATGTTTGTAATACTCCTTCATTATTCTCTTAATGTTCTGTTACAACACTGATAATCACCTGTGTCATTTGTGATACTGGTAATTTGTTTCTTTTCCCTTTTTTTCCTGCTTACCCTGGCCTGAGGCTTATGAAATTTATTAATCTTTTCAAAGAACCATATGTTGCCTTTGTTTCTTTTTTCTATTTTTTTCTTTCCAATATAATTGATTTTTCCTTAATTTTTATTAGTTCCTCACTTCTACCAGCATTAGGCTTCTATTTATTGTATTTATATAATCTCTTTAGGTAAAATATTTCATTATTAGAACATTAAATTTTCATATTAATTCTTTAGAAGATTAATTTTCCTTATGAAATTCTTAATTTATCTGAAAAAATTAATATAATAATTTTGGTGAAACTGAAGGAATAAAAGTTGTTGTCCCGTTCTACTTTTCTTGCTCATGCCTGTTGGGGGTGGGGATTACCTCGCTCTTATAAGGGAAATGGAAATGAAGTTGAGTACAAGAATTATTTTAATATTATTATCAGTAATAATAATAATAATAATAATAAATGATCCATAAATTCCATTCAGGGGAGATTTGTTAGTATATAAACAAATTTAACTTGTAATATTTTTACAATTTTCTTCTTTTAAATTACACATATATATAATTATCTACATTTTTTAAATGAGAAGGTAATGTTTGAGGGGTTATAAAAGTTTATAAACTTTCTAACACATAGATTTAGTAAATTAGGACTAAATTCTAAGTATTTCTATCGTAAAGCGTGTATTCTCAACCACTGTTCCATGATGGACATACCTCCCGGCAGAATGCTTTAGCTTATTATAAAATTATTAGTGGAATTATTCAAGCTTAAGATGTGCAACTAGTTGTCAGGGGTGTTAAAGTGGAGAACATCAGGTTCCCATTTAAACATATAATATATGGTCACTTCTATTCTTGAGTAATTCTATGATATGAACATATGATACATCCTAACAGAATCAGAGTTCATTTTCTACTATATCCTTTATATAATCGAAAGACCATAATGCAATAGTCTGAATAATGGCATCCTAAAGATATTCATGCAGCCAACCCCAGAGGCTGTGATTATGTTGCCTTACAAGGTAAATAGGATCCTGCCTATGGGATCAAGTTAAGGATCTTGAGATGGAGAGATTATATCCTGGATTAGTCTATGTAAATGCAATGTAAATACAAGGTTCCTTACAATACAGAAACAGGAGTATCAGAGGCAGAAGTTTTGTATAATATGAAGGAAGGGCCACAAGCCAATTCACACAGACTGTACAGTAAACTCTACGAAGGGCTCGGACACAGCTTCTGCCCTGAAGTCTCCAGAAGGCATGCAGCTCTGTTGTCTCATTGATTTTAGACTTTTGACCTCCAGAACTATAGGACAGAATGTTTATGTTATTCATGCCCTCAAATTCATGGTTAGCTTTTACATGAGCAATATTTAGTCCTGGTGGGAGACATCTTTCTTTGTCAATAGCTTGGGTGATGCCTAGGATTTATACTATATAGACCAAAAGTATCTAGGATGAAATGTGAAATGCAGTGATGTGTATTATGAATTGAAGATGACTGAACTCTTCTTAATGCTAATTTTCTTACCTGCTATACCTGCAGCTATAGAAATGACTACCACATCCAACAGAGCTTAAAATCTACTTCTGGAGGAATGTGAAAGGTAGCCTAGAGTTTAGAAGAGAGGGAGATGAAAGAGAGATGCACCCAGAGAAAAAGGGTCAGTGTTTTTTTTATCCTCAATTCGTAAGCTGTTTCTATGAATAATTGGAATATTGGACTCTTCCTCCTCCATCTTCAGCATTTTTATACAACCTTCCCACTCTATTAGAAACAGAAGACCAAGACCTAATGGAGGTCTAAGAGTAAATGATGCATTCTCACTTAATTCAAGTAATTGGTTACCATTGCTTAATTTGCAGATCTCTGAATTCTTACACTTTGCAGTGTTAAATGAGCTTGAACAGTAGATGGCTAACATTTTTTCTTGATACCAAGTAGTTTGAACTACAAAAATTGGTAAAAGGTAAACATAAAATCCAAATATAATAAAAAATAAGTTATCTTTACTAGCAGAATACTTTCAAATCAAGGGCACTCATAAAATACGATGTTTTGGGTGCTTTAAAATACTGATTAAATGATTGGAAGAGTCATCAGTTTATTTTTTTATTTGATTTAATAGAAAAGTTTCCTAAATAATTCCATTCTTTCACTAACTTATCTACTCAGTAAACACAATAATCAAAATTACATACCAGTCAAAATTGTGTGACTGTTCTACTGAAGGTATAAAGATAAAAAAGGACATGACTTTTCCTCAAGTATCTCACACCGGACACCTGGGTGGCTCCATTGGTTGAGCATCAGACTTTCAACTTTGGCTCAGGTCGTGATCTCACAATTTGCAGGATCAAGCCCCATGTTGGACTCCACTCTGACAGCACGGGGCCTATTCGGCATTCTCTCTTTCTTGCTCTCTCTGTCCCTCCCTTCTCTCCCTCTCCTTCCCTCTCTCACTCTCCACAATAAATAAATAAACTTAAAAAAAGAAAAAAAGAATCTTACCACCAAGTGGGGAAGACCGACAAAGTAAAACAGGATTGGTAAAACTATAGAAGTGAGCACAAGTTACTCTTTAATGTGACATTTGGGAAAAGGAAGAAAGTGGATCTCAGGTAGAGATAATTGAATTCATAGCAAAGTTTTCTAACTTTAAAACACCAAAATTACCCTTACTTCATAAATAATAGTAGTGATATTATTAAGATATTACAGTATGTGAAAACAAAAACTATAATTTTACTATACTAAATACCTAGTTTTGATACAATATGTACAAAACTTACTCTATATAACATTTGCAAAGAAAAAGTCTTTAAACTTATGTAATATTCCAATCACACCATTTGTACTTATTGAAAAATTCCACAATTCTCATTTATCTGCATGGCCTAGCTACAGTCTACTCTTGTAAACATCTAACTGCTGTAAGAAAATCCCCCAAGATTTTCTCGTCTGTCTGATTCTTCTAAACTTCACAAATTCTCAAGGGGGCTCTAGTTTCTTATTTTTTGAGGGTGCTAGAATATCTAGCTGCAGAAAATACAGGATAAAATAGAAAGCTCCATCTGCTGGTGGGGGTAAGTCTGAGAGACCACCCTCCCTTTGTTTTGTTATTAGAAGTTTTGTATGAAATAGGCACTGAGGTCATGAAGAAAATGGTGATAGGAACAGGAATGTGGGGTGGGGTCAGGGCCAAACTGAGATCAGGTCGGTTGCCAGTTCTTGGAGGCAGATGAGCCCATAGTAATCTGGGTTGGGAAAGGACCCCTTGGACATTTGAACTTATCAAGGGAAATTGACAGTTTAAGAAAATTCAGAAGAGTAAAGTTTAACAAGATAAGGTAAAACAGATTAGGTAAACAGGGCAAAGTCCCCCAGTATAGGACAAAGATATAGGAATAGAAAAGCCTCAGGATGAAAGTATCAAAAATGAGGTAAACAAGATTTGGTACTCAGGGCAGAAATGCCCCCCCCTCCCCCCAACTTAGTTCAATAGCAGAAAGCTGCTTTCACAGGAAGGAAGGACCAAAACAGGCAAACAGGACTTTAGACGCAGCAGGGCAAAGTTACCCAGAGCAGAGCTAATTCACAAAATAACGGTGCCTTGTTGACTCTCTCGTCCCCAGGCCAGTTCAGATAGAGATGTTGCTCTGCCACCACAGAGCTATGGGGCTCTACAGGCTCTCTCTGTCTTATTTAACACGAGCAAGCTCTTTGGACAGGGAATAATTAAGTACAGTGAAAAAATGGGAGAAAGGATAACATTCGCTAGTATCCACTATATAAAAGATAACATCCTTGGAATATTCACATATTGATTGCATGAAACAATTTAATCTTTTCAACAGCTTCAAGAGATAAATATTGTTACCAGTTTACAAAGAGAATGAGGCACTGAATCTCAGAAAGGCCAAGTAATGCCCAACGTAACACAGCTAGTTAGTAAAAGAAACAAAATATATGATTAATCCCAAACACCCTATGGTTCCTACCCATGAAGCTGACCAATACGTTTTTGTCAAACTTAATTGCCCATGGATCTACTGTACCGTATCTTCTTCAAAAAAATTAGGTAATTTTCTTCTGACATATGCTCTGGGATTTTGCACAATTTCTATGTGTTTGCTCCACTTGCATGCATAATCCTCCAATGAATAAAACCAAATATTTTAATAAAGTATTTTATTCAATTATTTACCATGTATACAGTTGCCATTTTATTTAACTAGAATAAAAATGAAGATGAATGATTTGGTTCTTTTTCATTTTAGCAAATAGGAGCACTGTGGCTGGTATTCTTTAATCATTACTAGACTTGATTTTTGGCTTGTTACAACAAAGACTATTTTATTCTCCTAATTGAACTGGCATTATTCCTGATTAGAAACATTTTAAAAAGTTATACTAAGTACTTGAAGTATTGTCTCGAGTGTAAATTATTCTTTTCTATGTAAGGCCATTAATTATCTGAGAGTTTTCAGTATGTAATTAAATATAAACGTGATTTTCAAGAAACATTAACTTAACCTTCTTAATTAAAAACAAAATGGTTATTTTAAACAGACTACTGCTACCAAGGAGATTGCAATTTCCTAAAATATTGCCATAGCCTCATCCTACTGAACCACTAGCCTCACAGAGCGCTTAACACGCCATTTGCCTTAGGCTCCATTTGGCTCCTCCTTTATAAACATCACATGGGCAATATAGTAATCTTCTCCTGTGCTGTTGATTTTTGCACTTTATCCATGCCAGTTGAAAATCTGTCTTACTTCGAAATTCACCTTGTCAGCTTCTGTCCATTAAAACTTAAAGAATGTCATTAGAACCTGATATTATTCTGGTGTTCCCTGTCATCCTGCCCTATTCTCGTGTTTCTTTGATTTTCTTCCCCAAGCCTCAAACACCTCCATGCTTCCAGACCCTTTCCCATCAGCAGCGGTCTGTGCTATTCTGTGGACACCTTGCCTACAACGTGCAAGCACCGCCCTTACAACGTTCTTATTCACCTTGGCTTTGTTATGAACAAAACAAAAATCATCTATGAAAAGAAAAGGTTCTGCATTCTTTTTCTAAACCCTTTTCTTAAAGGGATGCCCTTTGATGTTCCGAACTTCACTTGTATAGATCAATTTTGATTCTTTTTACCTGACCCAGGTATAGCATTCAATGATCTTCTTGATTTCTTGCAATTTTATTCTGTATTGATTGCCCTTCTTTGCTTTAAAAAATATCCTCTATTTTTTAAGTATGTTTATTATTAAGGAATCTCTACACCCAATGTGGGGCTCAAACTCATGACCTCAAGATCAAGAGTTGGACGCTCTTCTGAATGAGCCAACGAGGTGCTTGTGAAAAAGTATTCTTGCGTGTAGTAACTGAGAACATCTATTCAGAGATTCGGTGTTTTGCTTCAGTAAATCACCTCTCTGTCAGCACCATTTTGCCTCTTCTAACCTCACCAGCAGGTTACACCTCCTCTGATAGAATCATGGACTCAGGATGAGAAACGGTCAAGTGTGTAAAGTCCAGTCTGGAAACTTTTCCAAAAGGCAGCAATTTTGAGTTTAAAAAAAAATTTTTTTTTAAAGAATGGACTTTAATATTAAAGCACCTTGTTTTCTTTCAGTGTATCCCTAAGTACTATTCTACTTTTACTATAAGGATTTAAATGCCTTTTCTTATGGAATATATTTCTATTTGTTGAAATCCTATAGCAGTAGGGAATAACTAACTCAACAGTGTTCTGAGTTGTCTCATATTCTTTTTTCTAAAACCTAAGTATCGATAAAGTTCCAGGTTTGTATTTCTTGTCTTCCCATATAATCTCCTGTAGTGACTCTACCCATTCTTAAAATAGTCTGATACTTCTCCAGAGCTTCATATTACATTTCTAACTCCTTAATCACATTCCCATGTGCATATTCCACCACCCCACCAACTCATCGTAGTGAAAACAGAACTCAGCATTAACCCTCTTTGCCTCAAATTCCAATCGCAACCCTTTAAATTTCTATTTGGTATATGAGTAATTGTTTGTTTTTCCTTTTGTCTTACATTTTATTTTCAGTCAGCTTAGAAGTGTTGATGATTGTCTAAACTACTAACTTTTTTAGTCACACAACAGCAAGAAAAAGTGAAGTGGTCCCCACCAGCTGGGAGCTGACCAGGCACTGTCAACAGGGCCTTGTATTACTAGGAGCCAGCCCCGCCCTCCCAGCGAGGCCAAGGTGTCCTCCTGCTGAGCCTAATAATTGTTTCCAGCAAGAGTAACTGTGACTGTCACGGAACAAAACAAAACCAAGATCACTCCATCATCATGTCTATACAATGAGAAACAAAACCATAAACATTGTGCAAACCACAAAAATGACTACACACTCTCATCCCCCAAGCCTAGCTAACAAAAATGACTTCTTTCCTAATTGTTGCTGTAACCTTACTTCATACAGGTTGAATGATGGCCTAAAATATATGTTAAAGTACTATCCTCTGGTATCTTAGAAAGTGATCTTACCTGCAAATAGGGTCATCACAGCTATAATTAGTTCACCAAAGATGAAGTCATCCTGGAATAGGCTGGGCCCTTAATCCAACACACCTGATGCCTTGTTGAAAGAGACAAGTGCTGTGTTACTCCTATGTGGTGACAGAGGCAGAGGCTGGGGCGACAGAATGACAGGATTGAAAGCCACCACCAGAAGCTAAGAGGCAAGGAAGGATTCTACTTGGACTCTCAGAGGTTAAAGGCCTTGTTGATAGCTTGGTTTTCAACTTCTGGCCTCCAGAACTGTGAAAGAATACATTTATGTTGTTTTGAAGCTCCCAGTTTGTTGTCCTTTGTTACAGTAGCTCTAGGAAACTAATACAAATAGAAATCCTGGAATTACCCTGGCTCCTAACAACATTGAACCCATACTTGAACACTCCCCCCATCACATTACACAGGCCAAATCCTATAGTCCTTCCTAATATTCTCTTACTGAAATGCTATGACTCCTCACTAAGTATATTCTCCCTGTTGCAAAATGTCAATGAACCCCGCTTTGTTCAGGTACCTGATTGTCTCTAAATAAAGGGCAGTGAAATCTCCCTCCTCATTCATATTTTTTTATCCAAAAATAAAAGGTTGTAACAGGTTCCAAACTGTCATTATGTCTTAGGTTTTGACCATATTAATTTCTGTTCGACTACTTAATATACCAGTTAACCTTTCTTCATATGTTCTGAGAGGTTTTAGTGATGTCCAGTGAGCCATGACTGATGGATTAGTGTAATTCCTTCTAATCAGTGCTGGCCTGTGACCTGCTTGAATCAATACGTTATGGAAGAAGTTATACTGTGTCAGTTCCCAGGTTAAGATTTAGGAAAGCCTGACATCTTCCAATTTTGCATTCTGAGGAAAATCAGCTACTGTGTATGAAGGTGTGAATACTCTGAGGTCTTCATTTTTATGGGCAAGAAGTATAAATGAAGGCTCACACTCTATACTACTAAACACTTAAAAATTATTAATCAAGCTAAAAATATCATTTAAAAATGTCTGCCCTCCCTCATGTAGAAATACAGCTTATTCATGATGTGGTAGGCCAGTTTTGAATATTCAAATGCTCAGAATCCTTGGATTTCTGTGCCGGGATTGAATGATGTGGAGATAGTAAGGCCTAGGCCAAAGGTCCCCATTTTCCTGACCCCATGCACTTGGTCGTCTCTCTTCTCTTCTCTTTTCCAGTCTGTTCTGCGTTACTGAGGGCCACACTTATATCCAAGGTCCAGCCCTAACCCTAAAAGAGTTGCCTTTGAGCCAATGACTCTCAACTTAGTAGGCCTTCAGGAGGATAGAAGTAAGGGTAAGTCCTGTGCAGGCCTTGAATTAGGTTGATGATTTGGTTGGGAAATTCACTGTTCCAGTTAGCTCTACTTGCTTGGGGCTGCAGGAACTAGAGCAGGATCTGAACTGTCCTTGACATTGGCCTGTAAGTGCCTCCCCATATGGGGTAGTATAAGCCCAGAAGAAGACAAGATGATGACTTCATAAACTCTACGCTGCATAGCAAGACTCTCATATCAGGTCTACAGTTAGTACTGAGTACTGCTTTCACATCTTATGAATTGTGCCTCATATCATACCATAACAGAAACCATTATTTTAGTGATTATGAATGAAATTTTTTCTGTATAACAGAATATTAAGACTAATCCTAGATCTGGATGTGGTAAGTGAAATTTATCACATTTTTAACGTTCCCTATTTATAGTCTCTATTACAGCCTATGGACTTACCTTTTAAGCCCATATTTCTTCAGGATAAGTGGATGGATGTTTTAAGCCTGAATCAAAGAAAAAAATTATATTTAAATAAATAAAAATACAATAATTTTATGTATTGTAAAGCACCTTAATTCCTCAAGGAGTTACTAAATTTCCTTATAATATTTGCATTTGGAATAATTTTCTTGATTTGATACTCCCACTATTTCTTACAATTTAAACATTTCAAAAATAGTCAAAAGTTAGTGTGCATTTAGAGAATCAATTTTAGGTATTTTTAGTCATTTGCAATATTAACAATATAAAAGACTACATATTAGAAGTATTAATAATGTCCTTGAACAGTGCAAAAACTGATATTGTGTCAGGCATTTTTCAAGATATGTACATTCAGTAAGAGGCTGCATAAAGCTTAGGATATATAATCACATCTTTATTCATATGTTACCACATTAGAAATCTCACCTCAAAATTATATGTTGTCCCGCATGGTAAGCAGCACATCATTTGTGGCTCTGTTAGGCTTCCTTACTTTGGGTGGTCATTTTGTATCCAGGAGTCATGGAGAAAATTCTCAATAAAAATTACTTTCAGCTCTGATTTCAGATACTAATTTTAAAAGCATGTCCATTAGCTCTAAGGAGGCTCCAGAGATACTAGAAAATTGATTAAAATGTATATTTTCACTAGCTTCACACTTTGAAAGTTTTTCCTATTCTTTTAATTGGATATTTGAATGTTCACTTTCAATATATCCTCATCGTCATTTCCTTCACAGATATGTGAAGAAAATCATCAGTTGACAGGGAGAAGTTAAATGCAGAGACTGACATATTGGCTTTTTGGTCACATTAAAAAAAAAATCCTAAAGTCTTAAAAGTCTTATTTCATATTAAAAGTCATTACATTTTGGGTGCGATTCCACATCTACCCAAGCTGCAGAACATGTGGGGGTAAACGCTGGTTGGAAGAAGCTAGAATAATACTATCATATTATTTTTTTCTTTACCATGTTATTGATATCATGAGAACATGTTTGTAGTTTTATCCCCTAATTCAGACATTCTTGAAAACACAGGTTCCATTAACCATGGGAGCATTCCAGATATGAAAAAATAAAATTTGTAATGCATCTCGGGGCGCCTGGGTGGCTCAGTCGGTTAAGCCTCCGACTTCGGCTCAGGTGAGATCTCACGTTCGTGGGTTCGAGCCCCTCATCAGGCTCTGTGCTGACAGCTCAGAACCTGGAGCCAGCTTCAGATTCTGTGTCTCCTTCTCTCTCTGCCCCTCCCCACCTCATGCTCTGTCTCTCTCTGTATCAAAAATAAATAAAACATTAAAAAAATAAATTTAAAAAAAATTTGTAATTCATCTGTCAATTCAAACAGATCTCAAAAAAGGTTTAAGTGGTCATGATATTTTAACTAGTGATTTTCACTATTCTCTTTAACATGGACTACAAATCAAAGGAATATTTTTGACTGACAATTTTTTTTGAAGAGTGCAGTTTTGGGATTGATATTCAGATGCAAAATCTTTTGTGTTTAGATTAAGATTTACCGCACTCAGTGGTAGTGTCAACACTGACCAAGAATTATTAGGAATTAAAGGAAATAGCCCTGTCCCTCTAGCATACATCCTCACTGACGAATGGAACAGAAAGTCATTAAGCACTTTTCCTTCTTCCTATGTCAAAATATATTTGCAAAAGATGGCGTATTCTCTCCATACTATTGTGTCTGTCGCATTGTAAGCTAAAATACCGGGTAGCCCAAACTCTTGATTGTAATTGCTCTTGTACATCGTATGTCACTGCTCTGAATAGTCAAGCAGTAAATTGGGGAGGCTATTTTCCAGGACCTCATCTCTTTCTCCCCAGAATATATTACATGTTATTAACTTTGTAGGAGGCTTAGATGCTTCTTAGAAATTACCCTAATCTTATATTTCAAATTTGTGAAATGTATGTGAGAATAATTCTTACATTTCTTCTTTCTCTGGGACCAACAAATGACCTGTAGACTAACGGATGGTGTGTTGAGCATCACATTTTTCAAAACATTGCATTGACTTAAAGCCGTAAACACAAATGGTAATGTTTGCAGTACATTGGAATGTGGGTGTGCTGTGCATTTTAGATACTTTTCTGGAGGACTTAAAATATAAACTATATGTGTAAAAGTATGCTTTTGTCCTTGATGAATGTGCATTTAATATTAAACTTAAAAACAATTTTTATATAATAATGAAATACAGACCCTTTGACCATACACATTTTAGTCTCACTTATTGTCAAAGTGATACTATAATATAAATTCAAATCCAAATAACTAGAAGTCTTGCTAGTTTGCCAAAGCACACATACTAGGATCTATTCCATTACTAATTGTTTAAATATGCCTCATAATATATGGGAAAAGGCATTATACTTTCCTTATACTAAAGAGTCATTCTAAATCAGTGTTTACCAAAATTCTCAGCTAATAAGAAAAAGTGTAAAATATGCATCATGTGTCTTAGGTTGGTGTCCAGGAATTGCATTTATAGCTATTGCCCCACTTGATTTTTGACAGGCAGGATAGTGTTAGGGGTAAGAGCACAGATTCTAATGGTTTGATAGTCATTTACTTAGTTGAACTCAGATACAATAATTTACCCTCCTACACCCGAGTCTCCTCAAATGAAAAATTGGGACGTTAATAGTGTGGAATCTAAATGAACTCATATATGACAGTCCTCAAAGAATGATGAGTTCACAATAGTTGCTCAGAAAGCAACAGGTTTTACTATTACTAGTGTCACTGTAAATCAATTATTTTAAAAAACAAGCAAAGATCATGTGTTTTATGATGATTTGAGAACATATAAAATGAAATTTTCTCATTCCTTTTTTCAAAAACCCCTCTGATCAGACTTCACAGAGCTTTGTGGTGACAAATGACACCGACCACCGACCACCTTCACTTTCACTGATCCGACAGACACACTCCATGCTCTGGTGGAGTTTATAGCTGAGTCTGTCTGTGTTGCCAGTCAGTTAACGTTTTCATTTCTGATTCATATGTTGCTTATTATAAAAAGAGGAATTTTACCTAAAAAGTAGAGATGTATTTAAATATTTATGAAATGTCTAGTTGACTATCATAATCAAAATAGTTTAGAAAATATTTCAGAGGTGAGAAGGATCTTTTACAGTCCTACTGACATTGCAGAGACATTAGGAGAGAAATATTTTTAAACAATGTACTGGATCAAGGACTGATGAAATGACTCTGAAACAATTAAGACTAGATAATACATCTGAATGTTTAAACAGATTATAGCAGAAACAGAAGCAAAGTCTACCCAGAAATACGAATTGGTTACATCTAAATTGGCTTTGGAAATAAAATAGTATCAATGTAGTATCAAAGGTCACACCCAAGGTCATTTGACATGTTATCCATTAGTATATAAGTGGAAGAATGTACAGTGTGCCTTCCATGGTGGCTACAATGTATTGACAGACCTTCTAATTTTACTCCTGAGATGTACCTTTCTGCATAATGATGATGCAGTAAATTGTGCTACATTCCTGTTGTATGTATAAGTCATTTCTGACGAAAATGATTATGTCGGCTCACTGAATCAGAGGCTAGAAGCTATAATTATAAGAATAGCATTCTTCTTGATTATGTGCATTCTAGATATCAAACCCAAAGTGGTGAAAATACACATGCTTTATCAAGACTAATGTGAAAGAGGAACTTAAGATTCTAAGAATAGTGATTCTCACCAAAGTCTATGAAAGAACAGAGTGATGTTTGAAAGAGGGTAGGTATATTAAAATTGAACTCCGTAAGGGCAGAGCATGAAAACTAGACAAATCTAAAAATTGTCCTCAAACATATAGGCAAGAATTTGTCCTTACTGATGGTCCCAGAGAAAATGGCCTAATTTTGACCAAGCTGATTCTGAGTGGATGCTTTATAGTTGACCTTGTTATATCTTGACACACAGTATAATATTTGGTACTATCGGAGAATATGTACAATATGGTTTTTAAACTCTCCATGATCCTGTAATAGATGAAACAACTTGATAAACATTCAGTTCAGGAATTCTCCCACTGCGCTGTCTGTTGTTACTGGTATAGAAAAGTAAAGTGGATGAAATGAACACACTATATATTCACGTGGGAACACAAGTTAAGAACTGGGAGACATTGTACAATATACAACCATCACATAGGTTTCCTCTTCACAAGACTTAACAGTGTTATGATCATTTTCTTGATTCTTATGAGGAAATAAGACATGAGAAGCCGAGCACTTACTTCATCCATGATCTTCTTAGGTACTGAGCAATGTAGGGAGTTGGGAGAACATTCGGGGGTGTCTTCTACAGGCCCTAGTTCCTGTATCAAGTTATTTTACTTCTCTTAACCTTTCCTGTCCTGTGAGAAATTTGCAAAATGTAGAAACAGTCAGGTCAGAAAAAACACATTCTTATCTGTGTTCCAGAGCCACTGTATTTAATCAGACTGACTCACACTAACTTAACTCACAAAAAATGAAAATATATGCCAGCAGATAAATTAATATAGTAATGGATTCACAGTGAGCAATATACCTTTCATGCAAACTGATACTGCTTGTGTGGCCAAAACACCAATGTGGCAAACCAAACCACAGTCAGAAGTTTTTATTGTGAATGCAAATCACTATAGGAAAGTGGTTTTGCATGATTCAAAAATTAGATGGTATTAGGCTCTGACTAGTTTATTTACAGATTTCTGGTAAAAGATGTCTCTTTTGAGCACCAAGCTATTTGAATTTTATGTCAGAACTCCAGGGGTGCCTAGGGGGCTCAGGTCATGATCTCTCGGTTCCTGAGTTCAAGCCCCCTCTTGGGCTCTGTGCTGACAGCTCAGAGCCTGGAGCCTGCTTCGGATTCTGTATCTCCCTCTCTCTTTGCCCCTCTCCCACTCATGTTCTGTTTCTCTCTTTCTCTCAAAAATGAATAAACATTAAGAAAAAAGAGCTCTATTTTCCCTGCACAGTGCAGAAGACAAACTGACAAACTTTCTCCCCCTTTGCTCAATTTTCTTACTCCATTTCTGACTCCTTTCCTTCCTCATTCTCCTCTTTGACCTCTTCCTTCTATTTGTCTATTCTTTTGTTTTTTTAGGTATGGTAAAGTTATCAAATCATTGTGAAGTCTCCCGCTGGACTGGGGCCAGGCTCTATTTCTCTTATTCATAGAGAAATCTGATCTCTGATCTTAGTTTTCATCATTTATTATTATCTATTATTACCCTGGTTCATTATCTATTAATTATTGCTTATGTTCATTGTTATCTGTTGCACACTTTAACTTTTACAGGGTGCATAAAGTAGAACTAATTTCAGTTTTACATAATCAAAATAACAGTGATACTAACATCATATCATTTTCTGGAGACAGGCCATGAAAATTATAGTAGTAGTCCACGGCAGGCAAGTTCTTTGGGGACATCAGGAAACAATCAATTTCTGATTTATTATCTTTGGTAATGGTTCCTGTCATCAGGGTTACCTCATGGCCCAAGATGACTAGCAGAGAACTATCCAGAGCAGTGCTTTCAAAACTACCTAGTGCACACCATCAAGGTGTCTCTGCATAGAAGAGATGGGTAGGTTTAACTCACCTCAACTTATACCAGGAAGGGCATGGAGCCCCCGTGGATGTTTGCGGAATCCAGAGAGTTTGTGAAGAAACACAAAATTGACTTCCCTCTCTTCCACTTACTGGCCTCAAAACCTTCAGTTTCCTTTTATTTAGTATGGACATAATCGACCTGTTTAATGACGAACAATGAGGCAGAAAATGTAACTGTGTTTAGAAGTACACAGTGCAAAACGAGTCAACTGAATACATTTTTAAGCCATGCATTATGTGTATTAAAAAAAAAAAACCACTGTTATTTTACCAAACCTAAATTAATCTTTACTCAGAGCCCATTCCATTTGAGGAAGAAAGACACAATGTTCATAAATTCGGGATATACTTAGTCAATTTTGTTCATGAAACAAGTCACTTTAGAATGTTCCCATCTCATTAGGGATATGCTAGTTCCTCTTACATTATAGGTCTGCTCATGTTGATCAGTATTTGTCCACACCACTTCTTCAGGCCGCCAAGCTTTGTGGGACATTCTATTGCTCTCCAGCTTTGGAACTACCACTGCTAAAGACTCACCTCCAAAATTATTCCCACGTACAATGCCCTACCCCCTCATCCATTTCTTCTTTCTCAAAACCTATCAGCTATGTGATCTTTATCTAGTCTGGACAACTTGGGAAACTTATTCCAACTGATCACATCTATTTATAATTATTTGGATCAGGATGCTGGATTGCATTTGCAATCCAAAAAGATGTATCTTTCAAAGCTATTGTCTATACCATTAGCTTCCAAAGTATTTTTTTAATTAGGAGTGTAGTCTCTATTTTATTTGATTTCTTAACGCAAAAGATGTGTTCTAGAATTAAAAGGAAATAATTTTTTCTGAGAAACAATCACTTTGGGGTGAGGGGCAGATTTTCTACCTTGTTACATCTCTATGGCAACTCATTACATCCATTAAGGTCTCACTTTTTCATAACTCACAAAAATAGCTGCAGTGAGCATGGAGATGAGAAACCATGTGCATCCTAACACATAGATATTATGTAGTATGAAGTTATATAAACATCTTGTTGGCAATTAAGAAAATGGAGAATTTTAATGAAATTGGCATAAACACAAGTAGAAATTATGAGTTAACCATAAATTTTGGTAAAATCTGATATTTTGAAAGCCTTTAAGATCAACTTACATTTTTCTTCCTGTAATTCAAGTGTGACTGATCCAAAAACACCTTAGTTCTATAATAGCCCTGTTATTTATCACCACAAAAACAGCTGACATTGTCCAGTTAGTCCAAATGTTAGGACAGAAAAAGAGTAATGGATAAAATTAATGGAATTGTTTTCATCCTTAATACCTATACCCAGTGGAATCAATTTTCTCATGCCATGTTATGGTCTATGATATATGAGCAACTCAGAGAAAGCAAGTAAGAGTAAAGATATATTTTCTCTGTTCCCCAGTCAACTGAAAAAATGAAAAGTTTTTCCTAAGAAGGAAACATTCCCAATTTCCAAAATCTATAAGATTTTTAAAGATCTGATCAATCTATCTTTTCCCACTGTCTATCCTATTTTGAAAAATAATTAAGGGACAGAATTAGATATATGTTGTTCACGTAGGTATGAACTAATACTGTCATTGTAATGAGTTATTATTAAAGTCACACAAAGTTGGCCAGCCAGCAAAGCTTCCTTTTTCTCTCAAATTTTCTTCTATCCACTAATAAGAACATGAAATATACATTAATGTTTGCAGATAGCTTCTTACCAAATTTTTTTAATATTTAAATTTTTTAACATTTGTTTATTTTTGAAAGACATAGAGAGACAAAGCATGAGCAGGCAAAAGGCTGAGAGAGAGGGAGACACAGAATCAGAAGCAGGCTCCAGGCTATGAGCTGTCAGCACAGACCCTGATGTGGGGCTTAAACCCACGAACTGTAAGATCATGACCCAAGAGGAAGTCAGATGGTTAACTGACTGAGCCACCCAGGTGCCCTGTCACCAAATTTATTAATAGCATGTAAACATAAGACATTTCTTATGCAAGATCTTGAAGTTATTTCCAAACATAGCTTCAATTTATTATGTTTACAAGTATTAGGTCTGCATTCTTGGGTTTCTTCAACCCATATAAGATTATATGTAATATTGTATGCTTACATTTTTAAGAGTGTCTTGGATTCTCAAATGACTCTGGGACTCAGACAATGGTGAAATAAATTTATTGGTCCAAGAACTATACTTTACAATGAGAAAATATAGATCTAGAGAGATTAACCAGACCCACGGCAGGGCTACGGTCAGAGACCTGACCTGCAAATTAACAGTCTATTTTTTCACCACACCAGTTTGTATGTGTCACTTGATAAATCTCATATTAAGTTTGATGTGTATCAAGAACACTGTGGTAGTCACAAGCCAGTTTTTCATGAAATCCATTTTCTCTTAATCCCAAGCACACGGTTACAATAATTTTATCAACTTTTCTCAGTTATGTGTAGCTGAGACTTTCATCTCTGGTCAATGGAACGTGGGTAGAAGTGATAAGGATACATCCAAGCTGATGCCATGATAACCTCCCAATGGGTTTTCATTCGGTTTCTTCCCTTCTGTAGGATGAGGGCTGTTACTAGGGGAACCTGGAGGCCAGACGCACATGGAGCAGCCTCTGCTGGCCTGAAACTCCGAATACTTTTGTGAGGCAGAGAGTACATGGACTTTGGGGGAATTGGTAGACTCCAGAAATAATACATTTTTATTTTTTTAATGTTTATTGTTTATTTTGAGAAACAGAGAGTACGAATGGGAGAGGGAGAGAGAAAGAATCCCAAGCAGCACGGATTCTCATGCAGGGCTCAATCCCATGACCTGGAAGATCATGACCTGAGCCGAAATCAAGGGTCTGACACTTAACCGACTGGTCCACTCAGGTGCCCCCAGAAATCTCCATTTTTGGAATCCACACAAGAAGAAAACAAACCTCATTGAGTTAAACTACTGAGATTTGTGAGTTTAATTGTTACAGATATGGCGTTATTTTAGGTAATACAGACATATTAAAGATACCATTTAAAATGGAATTAAGTCCTTAAGTTTCAGATAGTATTATGCATTGTATAAGTGAGAAAAATAGAATCACTTGTACTTTAAAATCTATTTGATTGTTTCCTCAGGAACACTGCTTGTAAAAGAAATAAGAACGGAGGGGGAAGGGGAAGAGGGTAATTGTCGTGGAGGGGGGCACTTGCAGGAAACAGCACTGGGAGTTATATGAAAACCAACTTTGTAATAAACTAATTAAATAAAAAATAATTCATTTAATAAGAACAACCAAAAAACTTCCAGGCATTTTAATTAAGACACCAGTAAGTTGTGTATGGAGAAATCAAATCCAAAAATGTCTTTTAGAGGATGAGATTTTTCCATTTGTGAGAAAATGGATGAATCTAGAGAATATTACTCTGAGTAAAATAAGTCAGACCTGAGAAAGACAAGTGCCTTATTATTTCACTCACAGGTGAAGCTTAAGAACAAAACACATGAACAAAGAACAAGGAAAGAGCAGAACCAGATTTATACACGCAGCACATGAAGTGATGATTGCCAGAGGGAAGGGGGCATGGGGATGGGCGCAAGAGAGTGGAAGGCACAGGCTTCCAGTTATGTCACGAACAGTCACAAAAATACCAACAGTCTTGGGACTTTGTCAATGATACTTTAACAGCCTTGTATGGTGACAGGGTTAAGCCACACTTGTAGTGAGCAAAACATAATGATTAAAGAAGTTGAATCACTAGGTCATACACCTGAAAATAATGTTGTAATACTATGTCAGCTATCTTCAAATAAAAAACATTTAAAAAAACTAAAAACAAAAACCATGCCCCCCAAAACAAAAAAAAACCCCACAAAAATCTCCTTAATAAAGCCAAAGGGAAAAAAACTTCATATTTTAAAATAGTCATTTTCATTTAGTGGTGTTAGGTAAATTTAAATTAATTAGCACAGTATGAAAATTACAAAAAAACACATTATTTACTGTAACATGATTTGACTGTTAATGATTCAAACAAATAATGGTTGTATTTAGAAATTATTACTGAATATAGGGTGTTATTAATCAATGGCTTACTGATGAATCCTGCAAAAACATTATATGTTCATTATTTTCCTTAGTTAGCATCTCAAACAGATGTTACCTTGGGTGTTCTGGAATGGAGATCTGCTGTATCAGGCTCACATCTGCAAACACTGACCTAACAGGAACCGCTCCTGGGACACGCGTGGAGGCTAAACACTACTTCTGATGCCTTAGGAGAAGCAGTAGGTGTGTATTTGTCTAAGCTGATGGACAGTAGTCAGCAGCCTAAAGGCGACGACCCTGACATTCCTATTTACTGAGTAGCAGAAGCATGATGGTGATGAAGACAGCCACCAGGGTAGAAGGGGACCCAATTTTCACTTTTCTTTGCATCTCTGTACTTGGGTATGTACATATACATCACCCAAGTTTCTCAAACAGTATTTATATATAGCCACTTTTTCTTTAGTACTGGAGCTTTGATCAGTGTATGAGAGAATGACCAATAATGCTGCAGAAAATCAACAAAAAACATAATTAACTTCACTGGAAAAGGAAGACACTTGTTAAACATATAAGATAGAATAAAATCTAGAAGATTAAAAAACGACATTACTTCACATATAACATAGATAATTAAAAACAATCTTATTAGCATTGGGAGAACAGAATAATAGGTAATAATATTTAAGTGAAGTTGCCCATTGAAATGGCATAGCATTGACAGTTTTCAGATGTGCAGTAAAATATTCTTAAAGAAAAAAATAGAAAGGACCCGACTCTCCACTCCCCTTTCTTCCACCATCTTTGGGATAAGTTTTTGCAACATTTCACATTAAGAGGTGGATTCATCTTCTCACCCTGAGCCTAGATATATGGGAAACTTGCTTGCTTCTGTTCCCTCTCTGACTTGTGCATGTGCCATGAAAACCAGCTTAGGATAACTTTGTGAAGGATGAGAGATCATTAGAAACAAACCGAGGCGGCCTACTTGTCCAAGGAGAACCTCAAACAGGGGAGAGAAATCAACCAGCAGCGTAGTAAGTGCTATCGAACGGATGTTGATGCCCCATCTAAAATCCATACGTTGGAATCCTAACCTCCAATACGATGGTACTGGAAGGTGGGGACTTTGGGAGACGATTCGATGGTGAGGGTTCATCCGCGTGAATGGTATTTGTGCCCTTATTCATGAGACCATAAAGAGATTTCTTGCCCCTTCCGCCATATGAGGTCACAGTGAGAAGATGACAACTGTGAACCTGCGGGGAGCCTTCACCAGATGGAATCCCCCAGGGCCTTGACCTTGGAGTTCCCAGCCTCCAGAATTGTGAAAAATAAATTTCTGTTGCTTATAAGCCATCTAGTTTATGGTATCTTTCTTACAGCAGCCCAAACAGATTAAAACGGTAAGTCATCTTAGCTGTTCTGCAACTGACCACACACATGTCAGAGTCCAGGTGTGTGAGGCCGAGAATTTGGGAGCGATCAGTCACACCATATTCCTGTGGCTCTTTTGTAACTAAAAGAGAGTCATGGGTTTGCTATAACTTAGCTGTGTCTCTGAAGAGCCCTGAGGTTTACTGTACACATTCTTTCCCTAGACATGCAATCAGCACGATACTGAATGTGAAAAAACTCTTCCCGATTAATTACTTTGTTCAACAAACGAATTATAAGTAAAAGAAACACAGTTGTGAGGTAAAACCAACAACCTTACAAACTTAAGGCACGTTTCAACAACATGTAATATGTGACTGTGTCTGAATCCTAATTTTAATAACAAATATTAAATGAAAGCATTCATGACTTAAATAGGGAGATTTAAAACTGAAAACGATTGAGGGGCGCCTGGTGGCTCAGTCGGTTAAGTGTCCGACTCTGGCTCAGGTCAGGATCTCAGGCTTCCTGGGTTTGAGCCCCGCATCGGATTCTGTGCTGACAGCTCAGAGCCTGAAGCCTGTTTCAGATTCTGTGTCTCCCTCTCTGTCTCTGTCTCAAAAATAAATAAACTATAAATAAAAATTTAAAACTAAAAACTATTGATAATGGTTTAGTACACTAATGGTATGATAATGGTATTGTAATTATGTTTTTTTTTAAATAATCCTAATCTTCGGAGGCCTGGGTGGCTCAGTTGGTTGAGCATCTGACCTCAGCTGAGGTCATGATCTCACAGTTCGTGGATTTGGGCCCCACATTGGGCTTTGCGCCCCCAGCGCAGACCCTCCTTTGGATTCTGTCTCCTTCTCTCTCTGCCCCTTCCTCACTTGTTCTGTCTCAAAAATAAATAAACATTAAAAAACATTTTTGAGGTGCATCTTTAATCTTTATGAGGTGCATACCAAAATATTTTCAAGGATGTGATGGTATCTTTGGAATTTGCTCAAAATAATCCAGTGTGATACTGGTTGCAAAGTGGATTGTACTGAACACCAATACTTCTCAAGATGTAAAGCTTAAAAATCACTTGGGAATCTTGTTAAAATGTGACTGGGACTCAGTACTTCTGTCGTGGTGCAGTGAGGGCTGCCAGGTAAGGGCAGTGCCAGGAGTTCCCAGAACACCTGTGAGCAACAAGGTTACAGATGAACTAAGGGGCCATGGGTTAGTAACTGTATACCTGAGTAGTGGGTATATGAGGGGCGGAGAACCATTCTCCCTGCACTTCTATATGTTTAAGTTTTTCATAATACAATCAAAATTGTTTGAAATGTTTCTAATTATCTGAACAGATAATATCATATTGCCACTGGAATAGTGGGGTCCTAAATTGTGTTTTTCTCACTGACTTTAGGTATAATAAGTATTCCAAGAAATGAACCATTGAGACACAGAAGAGCTCGTGAAGGATTTGGGAGGGCGGCGTTATTTTCACTTCGGTCTTGGTGAGTAGGTAACAGCCGGATACGTGGGATGAGGGAATATAAGGTTGCAGTTATCAGGAGACAGAAGCTGCTTTAGTAATCGCATGCAAGCAAGAATGAACATAGGATGATTGTACAGAAGATGCCCAACTTACATACTAATTGAAAGATATTTACAAATGTGCTAGATTGCCATGGAATTTCAGAATTCAGGATATATATTGTTGTTTTCATTGTGGGGCATAGTGATCCATTGGGAAAGAAAACCAACCAGGACCATAATTTATTTAACCGCAAGATGGCGCCAAAGCCCCTCCTGACCGTCTCACAGTTTGAATTTTCTGCCCCCCTGGATGAAATCTGGAGTAGAATCCGAGCATAAAATAGAATCTCCGTGCTTTAAGCAAGTAGTTAAAATAATTAAAATTTGAACCTAGCTATTACCAAGAATGATTTAATCATGAGGGAACTCATGCATTTTAATCACAGATATTAAATGCATTTATTAGTTCACATTAAGTGATAGAAAAAGTACATATTCATATTTGATAAGTTTATTCTTCGTTAAATATCTTGGGCAAACTGCAGATAAAATCTTATTGGCAGCACTAATAATAATACCTCTAAGACGAATTCTGCATGTTTACTTATTATATCTATTATTAGAAATGATTTTTGAATACCTTTTCAAAACTGATGAGTCAGATAAAAAAACCCCACAAAAATCATGTGATTTCCTAAAACTTTTCATAGAAGAATAAACTTAATTTTCATTAAAGACTATGTGATTTAGTTACCAAAATATATTTCCAAAAAAACATATTTTCTTATCAGATTTATTGGATTGTATTTTGACCATACAAAGGTCACTTTAGCCCTATTTTCAGGTGCTTAATTTTTCCATGCTCAGTATTTCAACCCACTAGGAAGCTGGAGGTTGGCAATCCCATTAAGTCATTGCTGTTAATGAGCTACATGTGTAACTTGTCCAAAAATTTCAGTACCAACAAATATTAAGATTCTCTATAGCGATTTTACTGTATGTTATACAATGTGTGATTTGAGTGATATTCAATAAAATAAAAATAAATAAGACAAATTAGAAAGGATGTATGATGAAGAGTGTTAAATGTGGAAGAATATTCTAGCTAAGCTGTAAGATTCTTTATTGAAAGTTATGGTTGGTGGTTGATTAATTAGTAGCTGGAAATTTCGTTACCAATGACAATAAAATAAGAAGCTATAATAACACAGGGTTGGAAGTAAATTTAAGGTAAAATTGAGAGAGAATTTGGATACTAGTCACTCAAGAATCAGGCACTAAAGAGATAAATAAAACTGGGAATGTATCTTTGTTGGGAATTCAAGAAAAAAAAACAGTTTAGAATAAAAAATTGGATTTACAATGTAGGTAAAATGCGAGTAGAGAGTGACATGCTTTCCAAGTTTGGGCTTTAATTATATACTGTGGCTTAATAGCAAAAAGAGCTTTTAAAATAGGAAGTAGTATGTAATTGAGTTTTGAGTGTCTTCAGCAACTAGGATTTCATAGAGAAAATATATATCATGTATTCTTCAGGGAGGAGTCTAGAATATGTTTAAATATATACTCTTGATTTCAGCTCAGGTCATGATCTCACAGTATGTGGGTTTGGTGTATGTCCTTGGGATTCTTTCTCTCCCTCAATTTGGAACTTGACAAAGAAATACTTTATAATTTAATATCTTATGGAGGAAAAGACCTAAACCATAGCATAGTAAAGACTTTTAGATCCATGTCTCTTAGAAACATTGTAAGTAGTTAGTAATCACAATTAAAATTGCAAGGCAATTGGATGTTTCTAATTAATAATGATAATTTTTAAGCAACTTAGATATTTTATTTACTTAATAAATAAGCAATTTACTAAACTGCTTAGCAAACATGTTTTATTAAAAATATATTAGGGTGATCAGCTTGTGCCTCCAGTCCTAAATCTAAATAGAAGAGACCAATTAGTAAGTTTATTTTTCACAGAAATTCACACATATTACTTCTATGAGCAGTAGGTCTCTGGATAGTGAAGGCATTTCAACATTAAATGTGATAAAATAAATTAAAACATGAAACAGATGAATAAAATATAAAAAATGAAATTATTAAGTTTAACTCAATAGGAAAGAATGTTTATATTTCTCCAGAGTTTTCTGATTTTTTTTCTTATCCATTACTCAAAAACATATCATAATGTCTTTGATGTCAAGGTACTATTGTTTAAATACACCTAAGCCCTACCTTGGCCAACGTAAAGCACTCTCACTACTGAAGGGAGATTCAGTAGTAAATGTTCGCTTCAATAGAATGAGATGTTTATCATTTATTATTTTACGTTTGGTTAGAAAAGAAGGTTGGAATCCTTTATAGTGAGAACACAACACTTTATAAAGAAGTTGTACATAATGAGAAGCATATTGTTTGGAGAAGGAAAATCGGTACAGAACATTTTAGTAGCAGGAATTTTGTTTTACTTTTGTTAAACACAAAAGTATTATGGCAGATGTGCTATTTGGAGAAACTAGATACCTAATGGCATTTGCCCCCGAATTATAAAACTCATTTATGTCTGGTTTAAAAATTGGTAAGATGGGGTGCTGAGTGGCTCAGCTGGCTGGTTAAGTGGCTGATGTCAGCTCAGGTCATGATCTCACAGTTTGTGGGTTCCAGCCCCGCGTCAGGCTCAGTGTTGACAGCTCAGAGCCTCACTTGCTTCTGATTCTTTGTCTTCCTCTCTCTATGACCATTTCTCACTCACGCCTTGGGTCTCTCTCTCTCAAAAAATAAATAAACGTTAAAACATTAAAAAATTGGTGAGATACATTGCTGCCAAACTGTGAGCACATTGCCCTGAAACCATATTTTTGTAATTCATCATTTTTGACCAAGAGTTAAATTCTGTTCATGAGCTGGTACTCACACGTGTAGTAGTCTCTGTTACTACTCAGTCGAATCTTTGCTTGGGGATGGGGTTGGGTGGCGATTTCCATATTCAGTAGGTTACCTAGGTTTTAACGTAATGTTCAGAAGACATTGCCTTATAGCATTTGTTTGTATTTTCCTCCTTAAAGCTATGGCTTTAATTTTGTTTCTTGAGCTTTTCATTATGTTTGAAAGTATTACAAAATTAGTTTCTTTAGGTCTATTAAATTACATATGGGCCAAATTAATTTATACAGACTTTTATCTCTGAAATTCCTGACAATATCATGTATTTGTGAACAACATAGGTTATAATTCAAAGAACAGTTTGTAGGATCCCCTTTAGTATCTAACATAAACTAATTCCAAAGTGTAAGGCACAGTCAAAAATCTTTTCCTATTGTGCTGATCAACTAGAGATAGTTAAATGAAATATATAAGACTCAGTATATGAGAACCTGACAGACACATTTCATCTTCTCTTCACCATTGTGTGTGTATTGGGATAGAAGGGGGGGAGTTTAAGGGAAAAGAATGGAGTGTAATTTTTTGCTACTCAGAACACTACTAATTTATAATCCTTCTAGAAAAATAAAGATCTATGTGAAAGGGAAAAAAGCCAAATTTTCATCTAATTTTGTTTTCTACCTTGTAATTTAAAATCTGCAATACAGACTGGGAGGCAGAAAGATGGAAACATCCGAAGTTGTTCACATTCATTCTCTCCGTCACTATTTACATCACTAAATTACAGATGTTTTTACCTGTTAGCTACTGCACGTTCTGATTTTAGTTTGGGAAAGAAAAATTATTAGCATTGATAAATAGTTCACTTAAACCTCTGGAATGCTTTTATAAAAATTTTCAATTTCCAGGGCACCTGGTGGCTCATCAATCAGCATCTGACTTTTGCTTCTGGCTCAGGTCATGATTCCACAGTTTGTGAGTTTGGGCCCAGAGCTCAGCGCTGGCAGCACAGAGTCTGCTTGGGGTTCTCTGTCTCCTCTCTCTCTCTCTATCCTTCCTCCACTTGTGCTGTCTCACTCATATTAAATAAACACCTTTTTTAAAAATTAAAAAAGACTTTCATTTCCTTCTGAAAAATGTACATAGAAGTAATTTTCTGTACATTTAATTTTTTTAGACTAGAGTTAAAAAGAAAATGCATTGTTAGCTGCCATGAAGACAAGTATTGAGGTTTATGTGAATCATTTAAAATCAATTCATAGATTTCATCTTAGAAATAATGAGATGATTATTATCACTTAAATAATGAAATCACAAAAGATAATGAAGAGATAAAATTCAAAGTAATCATTCTAATTAATTTAATTTTCCATGATTATCATTCTGAGAAATATTTACAATGGTTACCTTTCTTAAAAAGAAATATCAATTAGAGATGTACAACTCCCCTAAAGTACGTTTTCATCTTTAAATAAACTAGACAGACTCCCTAATGTTAAGAGAATTGTTTCCAGTTTAAACGTTCAGAAATGAAATCTTGAAAGAAACGTGATCCTTATAGAATGATGCATCTTAGAAAAACTAATGAAATGACTTTCTTATCACTGTTCTTAGACCTTCACAAGATGCTGAACGAACAAATGCTTTCCCCTCGTGCTAGAAAATACTCTTAGTAATGACCATCAAAACTTTCACTTAACACTAGGTTGTATGCCTTTTGGGTCCATGTCATTATCATTCCTTACTCATGTTTCTCAATGGTTTTTACTCAAAGAAAACCCATTTTTTAAATCAGTTCTTTTTGTTTAAACTAAAACCCCACAAAACTAATCATCAGTATTTTAAACTAATAATATTAGTTATGAAGCCAATTTCTATTGCTACTTGCTTGTCCTTGCTTAGGAAAAGTGAAGGCTTTTGTTTTTTTTAACGTAGTAATGACTAAAATATATACACCATAAATCAATACACTAAGATTATACTTAATGAATCAGCCTTTAAATCTATCTTTCTAAATTGTCAGAATTCAATGACCACTAATTCAGCCACTATTTACTGTTTACTGTATTCCAAGCTTCTACAGAAATTCTGAGAATATAATAGTAAATTAATGAAAAATACCAAAAAAACAAAACCAAAAAACAGAAAAACCACTGTGCCATGTGAATATGCATCTCAGTATTTTGTTTTTAAATAAAGAGTAGCAAGGAGCAAATTATCATAATGTGTCCCCTATTTTCTGTTTGGATTAGGCCACTGCCTATGGAGAAAGCAGTCACAGACCTTCAAGCCAATAACCGAATAATCAGTGATCAATATTTCGATGCTAAAAAAAAAAAAAAAAAAAAGGCTATGCAGCCTGTAGGAAATACTGGTGAAAGTATTACACTATAGCTTGTTCAGAAAAGCTTGATCTCTTCTAGAAAGTAACAGCGGTGTTTCTCATAATGGGTTTTTCTTGGAAGAAAAGGTATATATATATGTATGTATCTAAAGTATCTAATGTATAGCTTACTCTATAAGAATTTAGGTCTTAATGACTTACTAATATACAACATCCTTCTGCAAATAGTTGTTATATGCTCTCAGGGTTAGGATTAAATACGAACCCAGTTTTAAAATACAAAAGGCAAACCCTGACTTCCCAATTGTGCGTGCAGTTAACAGAGAAATCTGACCTGGAAAACTCCTTTGTACCTTTGTACTTAATATTTTCTGATACCAGGTAAGTATACTTTTCATTTTTCAAGAATAATTATGTCTTGATTGCCTCATCAATATATTCAAATCTTAATATTTCATTAAGAGCAAACATCAAAAACCACCGACTGCTCTGTCTGCAGCAGTCAGGGTTACAGCTGTCTCTCGAGAGTACCACAAATGACAGTCCACCAGCTAAGGTGGCAGGGCCCTACGAAACAGTGCAAATTCTCTAGGCAACTTCCTGGAAATCAGTAAGTAATCTTTATGCATTTCCATTATAAAGGGGATTAGCAGAGATTTTGAGAAAGTTTCACATGAATATATTTCCATCTTCAGCAGAACTAGGTGTCCTGTCGTTTCCTATTAGAGTGGCAAGGGTGTTTTATTTCACTCCTTTTGGCAGAGAGAGTAACTTGTTGACTAAAGGCCCAGCTGTGTATTGATTTTTCTGTTGCCCAGGATCTTGGGATTTACATTTCCAAGTGTGTAACACGGTTAAACATCACCCTGGCAGCAGCTTATGAAAGATTCTTAATGAGCCAATTAATACACATCATCTCTCAGGTAAGAAATCAAGGATAGAGGGGCGCCTGGGTGGCTCAGTCAGTTAAGTGTCAGACTCTTGGTTTTGGCTCAGGTCACGAGTTCAAGTCCTGGATCAGGCTCTGCTCTAATAACATGGAGGCTGCTTGGGATTCTCTCTCTCCCGCTCTCTCTGCCCCTTCCCTGCTCACAGTCTCTCTTGAAATAAATAAATAAACTTACAAAATTGGTTTTATCTTATATGTTTATTTTTTTAAATGTCTTTTATCTATTTTTGAGAGACAGAGAGAGACACTGTGAGCAGGGGAGGGTCAGAGAGAGAGGGAGACACAGAATCCGAAGCAGGCTCCAGGCTCTGAGCTAGCTGTCAGCACAGAGCCTGAAGCGGGGCTGGAACCCACGAAATGTGAGATCATGACCCGAGCCAAAGCCGGCGCTTAACTGACTGAGCTACCCAGGCACCCCCAAAATTGGTTTTAAATTAAAAAAAAATAAGTGAAGGACAGAAAAAATTTAATTAATTTTTTTCTTTTTAAATATATGTTTGACAGCCAGGTACAAGATTTGGGGGGAATATCATATCTCTATTGCCTTTTAATGTCACTATTCTTACCTTTATTATCTTTGATAATCAAACATTAATCATTGATTTTAATGTTTACACTAATTAGTGATTTTTTTTTATAAAGTAAACAAGAAATAACCAAACTCTAAATTTAGTTACCAGTGTGGATCTTTCAACATTGCAATCCATAGCAATATGAATTAACCATAATACTTTATAACATTGTTTATTTTAGATGTTATTTATTTTGAGAGAGAGAGAGAATGAGCAGGGCGGATTTGCTATGAGAAGGAGTTTCAGCTGAAAGCACAGAGCCCAGTTCGGTGCTCTAACCCACCAAATGTGAGATCATGGCCTGAGCCAAGATCAAGAGTCCAAGGCTTAAGTGACTGAGCCACCCAGGCGCCCCTAACTACTTTTTAGATAATAACTTTGCAAAGTCCCATTTCCTCAAATGCATACATATAATACTGCCTTACTGAGTGCCTTGAAATGAGGAATTGTTCAGTGACCTTCAAGTATGTTGGTCTTTAATATATTTACAATATTCTAGAAAGGAATGAGTAATAAGTAGAAAATGTGAGGTGATTACTCTTCTATGTCACATTACTTAAAATTTCTTATAATTCTGTGTTTTATCCTAGGTCTTGCATTTATAGGGATAGAAGTTAAACCTCAAAAGAACTTGTAGAAAAACAAGACAGAGCTTTAGAATATAGAAGGTATATTAAGGTAATATATTGCTTGAATTGGGATGATGGGGTAGGCAAAATAACAACCTCTGCTACTTATATATTTATTTACCAGATTGACTGTGTTATTAACTGGAAGTGAAGGGGCGCCCAGTGGTGGTCAAATCTTTCTTCCTTCCCTCCATCCTGTCATCAGAGCCAGGAATTGATGCCATCTGTGACAAGCAGATTCTAAGTCTCCATCTCTTCTTAGCACTATTGTCCTCCTTTCCAATTTATTACTTTTGTTTTCTTTCATATTAATACTTCCCAGAGCCACTTTCTATGTTAAAAAATTTCTACTTTATCTCTAGAATCATAATGAAATACCACATTCATGCACAGCCTAGATAGCCATTAAGATCATATACTAATATATAAGTACATTAATAAACACAGAAACAAACTCTTCAAATTTCCTCCCTCCTGAAGGTGAGATCAACTACAAACTATAAGAATGAAGTAGAAAGTAAAGCATTAATATTTTTGTTGGATTGACTACATGTTTAAATGTTTGAATAAGACATACATTCTTTTAGTTCAGTTCCTGAGAGCTGAATAATATATGCAGTTATTCAAAACTAGAGAAAAAATGGAGAGAGAGAAAGAGAGGGTGCAAGAGAGAAGAAGAAGAAAGAGAATGAATTAGTTAATGCCTCCCTTCAAGGGATTATAATTTCATTGTAGGTATAGTTGGAGACCCAAAACGACACATTACATGTGGATGCTGTTTGTCTAAGAGGATAATAATCTAGGGAGCAATCAGAGCAAGGTGAATGTGAGGGGAAGATGGTGGCAACAGACCACAGAAATGATGCATCGGACATGTCACAGATGAAGAAAGCAAGCCAGGAAGACATTCTAGATAGGGTAAGGAGAAGGAGGAAGTCCACAGAAGATGGCATAAGGAAACGTTGACCAGATTGTATTGGACAAGCCATGCTGTGAGATAATGTCATTGCCTAATTTGGGGACATAGTTAATGGAGCCAAACCTGGTATTTATGAAAGAACTTAAATTGAATTAAGTTAACTCTGTGCATCCATACAAACACCTTGAAAACAGGAGCAAAATGGTTAATAATATAGAGGGGAAACTATTCAGTTTTTGAATGTGGCAAAGAGATCACGAGGGGACAAATTAACTATGTGTCTGACTGAAATCAACTGCTTAGTTTGAAGTATACGAGTTAGAGTTGAAAAATATGTAATATCTAAAAAAAATGGCCAAAAAGAATTGTGGCATCACCAACTGGTGACTAGTTTTAATAAGGTGAAGTAAGTATCATTCTAAGCGGATTGATTCCTAATAGGAAATTTAGGTCTATCTGAATACTGACTATGCGATTTTCCAGGTTATTCTACAGCACATTTTTTCTTTCGTTAGAGGTGACTGAATAGTCTCAGTGTACTTCAGGTCAGAGGGTTTTCTCTGAAAACAACTGTTCTTTTTGCAAAAGAAAAAAAAAGAATTACATATGAGAATATGAAAATAGACTAATTCACTTAGAAATATTATTTTAAAACATTTCTAAATATTGAACATGGGAAATATACACATATATAAAAATATAAAAACAAGTATTTATATTAAATTATTTAAAATAACTTTATATTAAGTATGTATATGTTTATATTAAAATATACACATATAAAATATAAAAATGATTATATATGATATATAAAATATAAAATATATAAAAATAATGTCTTTAACTAAATAATGTCCCAGAATATTTATAATAATATAATAAAATGTAACATAAATATAAGTGATAAATAATATATAATCATGTATATATAAATAATACATATAATCCGTTTTACATTGTTAACCTGAAGTAATTACATATAAGCTATGTTATCTATATATGCATTTATTACTTGAGGTTTTAATTACCTCGAAGTGGCTCACCTCATTTTTATGATTATTAATATTCATTAATATTAAAACGTATGAATAATTTTAAGATATTTTGAGTATAGTTCTTTACATCAAGACATACTTTAAAAGTGTTTATAATATCAACATATTAATAATCCTTCAAAATGATATATAAAGAAATTATTGCCAAATACACTTCTGTGGTACAATCATATTTATGTTAGAGACATTTATTTTATAAGGGTAATGGTTCACATATTAACCTGAGCAGATTACACTGTATTTAATGATAAGGAAAACAGATATTTGGGCAAGGTCTTCATCCATCAGTTTTCTCATTGCATTAGTTGCTGAGAGTATTATCTCCAAATAATACAAAGTGAGGCAAAAAAAAAAAAAAAACAGTAAGTTTCAAAAACATCTGAAAAGATTAAGTGGCTAGTGGTACCACATTTGCATTTTATGGAGAGTGTGAATAAAGCATTCGTTAATTATCCTGATTTGTTGATGTCTGCCATGCGTAACACTATTTACAAACACAATAAGCATATTTAAACTAATGTTGATTTTTCCCATCTGGATCTGAGCAGTGTTTGGTCCTCCCAAATGCTAATTATTGAGAAACATAAAGATGTTTATTGTTATAATAAAGCCATTAATATAATTCACAAGGTTTTCTGTAGTAGATTTGTCTACAAATAATATTGACTCTATTAATTTCCAGGGCCATTGAATACAAGTGATTATGGAGGAATGGCCCCGTCCTGGCCATGAATAAATCATGTTCTATGCTCCAGTGGACAACACCTCTTAAAATTATATCGGAATCTATAAATATGATCTGGACAAAGGATGGAAGCATTTATGGTAGGGTAATGACAGTGTGATGGTAAAGCCAAATAACAGAACGGGAAGGTGAGAGATCTATGGTCTGGCCTCTGGACTTTGACTAGCCATGTTTGTGGAGATTCCCAATGACTTTTTTTGCATGTTTTGTAAAGCTAAGGGATATATAGATTTTCTAATGGTCTTTTCAATTTAATTGGTGGTTTTAAAATTATATATTTTATACAAATATAAGATCATTGATTAGCTCAATTAATTATAAATTAATTTTTGGAAAGCCTACTCATTTTAAACAGTGAAAGTTAATTTTGTGGGAAGACAAAAAATAAAAATAATCTATTAGTTTATTCAGGACCTAACTTACACTGTTTTTTAATACACATAATTTATCTTTGAGTTTCCAGTTTTACCTACATGATATTATACACCCCAGTTTGATTGGTTTCTGACTTAGCTAGTTATAAATATGCTTGGTCTTGTGGGTATTTAACTCCTGCATGAAAGCAGACTTGCTGAAAGGTTAAATAAGATTTGTTCACATAAAACTAGTAAGTGGAATGTGGTCATCATGAATATTTATGACAGTGTGACTGAGATATATAGTCCTTGCAGAAAGATTTTATTTTAAAATATTATGCAAAAAGAGTATAGATAATGCACATAAGACCAAAATTTCTTACATTTTTTGGAATGTAATAATAAAGTTTTTTTTTGTTTAAAATTGCAATGAAAGATTATAATAAATACTAGGCTTCTTTAAAATTTTTTTAATGTTTTATTTATTTTGGATACAGACAGAGACAGAGCATGAGAGGGGGAGGGGCAGAGTGAGAAGGAGACACAGAACTGGAAGCAGGCTCCAGGCTCTGAGCTAGCTGTCAGCACAGAGCCTGACGCGGGGCTCGAACCCACGAACGTGAGATCTGACCTGAGCTGAAGTCGGAGGCTTAACCGACTGAGCCACCCAGGCACCCCAATACTAGGCTTTTTTAAACTTAAGTTTGATCTTCGGTTTTGTACATACATGTATGAAAACTGGTTTGCTATCATATCTATTTATCATGTAATTATCTCCATGTAAATATATGTACATACCTGTGTATGCATAAGCTATTTACATTAAGTATCATTTTAGTTTGAGTTTTCATAATTAATAATTCTTAGTTCTTTATTTTCTCTGCACAAAAATTATTCTACCCTATTACATAATTTTTATGAGAATTTCTCATATCAAGCTATAAAGTATATGTGAAATCCATATCCTGTTAGGCAGTATATAATTTTCGAGTTAGTAAGTTTTTAAAGCTCCTGAGTCATATATTTCTAAATTTTAATCTGAGTATTACCACTTTTTAACTGCATAACCTAAAACAAAACTCTGAACTGCCAAAATTCAATCATCCCACCAATAACATGTAGATTAAAAGAGTATAAAATTTACACAAAATTTTTGAAGACAACATAAATTCACAGTAAATTCTGATGTTATCTTGGGTCATGAACATGCTGAGAGACTGAATATACAAAGAGGTGTTGGCCAGCACATCTATAAAGATAGAAATCTGACTCACAACTGCAGCAACCTGGCCGGGGGACCAAGCCCGTTATCCACACTAACCAGCTTAGGAAGCCAGCCTGCTGTAAATCAGACTTGCAGGAAGCCGGATTTCTTCCTTATAACAATCTAGTAAGGTGAGCAGTAACTTCTGTAACACGTGGCCTAAGATAGCCAGAGATTGATTAATAACTAGCAGCTTTCTTGAGTTTTGTCCCCCATTCCAACTTAGACAACCACTGAAAACCAAAAATGCGCCCCTCACCAATCACATAGGACGCTTTGCTTCTAGTGAGTCTGCCTCCAGCTACCCCATGGCAACAGCCTCTAACCAAGATGCACCTGAAATCTTCCCTTTGTTCCCCTGGAAAGTCTTCCCATTCCCCCACCTGCCTGTGAGTTTCTGCCAAAATCCAAGCGACGGTGGCAGATCCCTTGCTGCAGCAAGATGTAAATAAATCAGTTTTGCTCTTCTCATTTACTCTTTGTTTTTGCTTTGTCTAAGAGATAACATTAAAAATCTTGACATCGTTGTGCATTACATAGTATATGACATATATACATTGAATACATATTGGAAAGTATTATCATATATGCATAACCTCATAATTTTGCTTCTATAATTACAAGTAGTTTATATAATTAACAGGATGAAAGAGTGGTGACAGTGATCTAATATATGAAAACACATTACTCCAATCAATCACCTAGATTGTAGTGCAGTTCTTACCTAGGTTATGTCCGGAAGCTCCAATTAGTGCTCTGACCAGGATAATACAATTAATGTTACCTTTGATTGGCTTACAGACTAGAGGCTAATACCACAGAAATGTCTGCATGATTTACACGGGGCTTACCCTTATTCATTCATTTACCCAGTAATATTACTGAATGGCTACTAGGTATGTGATAAACACTTTTGTAACAATAAGAAAGATAAAGTTCAATGCTATCATACAGTTTATCTGAAGAAACAGGGATACAAGACACTACACAATAATAAAAACAATTTTTAAAATTATATAACATAGCACGTTAAGATGGGCTATGTTCTATAGATAAGAAGGTGCTTCAGGGTGAAGAGAATAGGTTATCCTTGGGAAAGGAGCCAACATCTAACCTAAAGTTCTCAGGGTAGATTCCACATTGAAGATGATGTTTCAGCAACTACTGGAAGAAGTGACGGAGCTAGCAGATAACTGGTGGAAAAGTGCTTCAGCAAGAAGAGGCAGTGACTACAAAGGTCCTAAGAGAGGGCTTGCCTAATGTAGGCAAAGGGGAATAATGGAGGGCAGTGTGGGTGGACACTGACATCAGAAAAGTAGGCAGGTTGGAAGAGAATGAGGCGGGGGAGGTAGAATGTGTAGGTAGGGTTTGTAGGGCATAGTGACCTCTGTAGCTTTTGTTCTGAAGGAAATGGGAAGCTATTGCAAGATTCTGAGCAGAGTAAAATGACTGTAAACATAAAATAATTGTTGCTTTGGAAAAATTTGCAAGCTTTGGCTAAATATAATTTGAATTTCTACTATGATTCCAAATTCTTCATCTTACATTCAAAAAAAATACTTGAAGCCAAAAAAGACTAGGTTCTTTTCTCCTTTATATACTAGCCTATACAATCCTATACAATCCTGGGTGCCCGGTTAAAGGGTCTGGCTCTTGATTTCAGCTTAGGTCATGATCTCATGGTTCATGAGCTGCTAAAGGGGAGCCACAGAGGTAACTGATTGCTGAGCAGTAGAAAGGTTCTATTAAGTATCTCTGAAAAGTCAGCATAGAACTCTCTTATATAATGTGCTATGCAAATGCATTTTCAGAAAAAAAAGGAGTTTTCAACTTAAACTTTGTATCTTAGATTTCATCTCAGCTTTCTAAACCTGCATCTCCTTCAGTTTTTGCCACCCACTCAGTTTGGTTCACTTTATAATCTTAAGAGTCATCGGGATTCCTCCCCAATTTCCACACTGCATGTATAACCATTAACTAACGTTAATACCAGCAATAAATAGTAGTGATATTAATTACTTACTGAGTCCTATGTGTCAGGCATTCTGTTAATAGCTTTATATTCACAATCTCATTTAATTATCTCAACAATGCTATGAGGTAATTACCATTATTGTGAAGATACTAAAGCTTCTTGCATAATTAATTTGCCCAAGAAGATGGAATTTAGAAAATGGCAAAGGCAGGATATCTGATTCAGGTGCATTATACAGTCTTCCTAGGTTGCATCAATCCTCTCACCTACATTTTTATTTACATAATCTACGTGTCTCCATCACCATTGCCACAACTGTAATTCAGGCCCACATTCACCTTCCTCTCTTAGACTAAAGCAATGGTCTTGTCAATTGTCTCCCTCCACTGTTCTTGCCCTATCACCGATTTTCCACACGGCAATGGGAGATAGCTCTCAAAATGGAAAATAAAATCATGCTTATCCTCCTACATTGAATTCATCCATACCATCACATTACTCATAGTCCTGAGGTAAAGGTGTAAGCCCCTATTTGGCCAAGCATATGTTTGATCCTTACCTTAGGCCTGTGCGCTAGCTTTGCTAGTCTTGTAGCTCAAACTCTTAGCATCTTCAGAGGTAATGAAATACCTAATTCACCTGAAAAAAATACAATTAAGAAAAACCTTTTAAGAATTTAAAATTGGGGGCTTCTGGGTGGCTCAGTCGGTTAAGCACCTGGCTTCAGCTCAGGTCATGATCTCATGTGCTGACAGCTAGCTCAGAGCCTGGAGCTTGCTTTGGATTCTGTATCTCCCTCCCACTCTGACCCTCCCCTGCTCATGCTGTCTCTCTGTCTCTCAAAAATAAATAAAAAACATTTAAAAAAAAGAATTTAAAATTGAAATAATAATTGCCTAGTAGAGTACTTCTGACAATCTCTTTATTTTTTACCAGTATTTAAATCTGTGAGGAAAGCAAACTTGTCATGAGAACACTGTCTTGCAAAAATAGGATCAGTAACCTATACTAACTATATTAACTTGTTGAGCACACATAATCACCAATGGACCAGCTCATTGTCCTTCCCTGTAGAAAACAAGACACATTTGAAGAGTTTTCACCCTTAGTCTCCATTTCTTACCTCCACACTGGCTATCATTATTATGTTAACACTCTAAAATTTAGGTGGGAAAATACAATTCATTTGAGACTATTTTTATAACTTAATAATTTAATGGGCCTGAATCTCTGATTTACTTCTCAAATCACCAAGATTTGAATCTGATTTTCACTGAAATTTGTTAAACATCTGTTTACAGATCATTATGTGAGTAGTTCACCTGAGCTCACTTAGATTGTGTTCTTTGCAAGTCATTTAGGTATTAAGGAAATGTGCATGTACCAAACAAACCTCCTGTCTTTTCGGGGTTTGCCTTCTATTGGAGGAAGACAATAGACAATTATTAAATAATAAAGAAAAACTAAAAGGAGTAAATTTAGACAGTCTATTAAGAACATGAAAATGGGGGACATTTTTTTAAAGTAGAATAGGGTAAGGCAGGATGAGGGTATGTGGCAATTTTGCTATTTTAATAGAGTGGTAAGAGTAAGCCCAATTGAGAACATGACATTTGGAGGAGGTAAAAAAAATCAGATGTGTGGAAATCTGGATGAACAACATTTAGGCTAAGGAACCAGGCAGTGCAAAATCTCTCTGGCAAGAGTGCTAAGGCAGTTAGGGTGGAGGGGGTGAAAGGGAGGATGGGACAATTAATGACAAGAATACGAAAGCCGTGTAGGCCATTGTAAGGACTTAGCACTTTTATTCTGAATGAAATGGGGAGCCACTGCAGAATTTATAGCGAAGAAATGACCTGATCTGGCTTACATTTCCTCAGTATCATTCTGGCTACTGTGTTGAAAATAGTATATGGCGGTGAGTGTGGAAGGAGGAGATGATGGGGAAAGTCATTGCTACAATGCAGAGAAGACAAAATATTGACTTAATCCTAAAGGGCTGTGGGGCGGTGGTGAGATGGGGTTGGAGTCTGTACATATTTTAAGGCAGACCCAATTCTAATTACTGACAGATTGGATATGGAGCAAGAGATAAGAGAGAGTAATTGAAGATTGCTCCAATATTTTTTCCTGTACAATGGAAGAACAGAGTTGTCATTAACAGAGACGGAAAAATATTAGATGAATCAATGTGTCAAGAGGGAGTGTTGGGAGTTCAGTTACAGGCATGTTAAGGTAGAGCTCTCTATCAGACCTTCAAATATGGATGTAGAATAAGCAGTTCAATATGTGACTAAGGAGATCAGGGAGATTTTTCTTTTACTTTTGTATATTTGTAGTATTTACAGGCATGAGAGCAGAAGAAATCACTAAGGAGCTGAATGTAAGTAAAAGAGAAGAGGTCCAAGGAGTAAACCCTAAACCCCAAAATATTCCAAAGTTAAGAGATTATGGGGGAATAAAAAGAAAGGAAAGGAAACTGAGAGTCTGATGCCAAGTAAGACAGATAAAAACTGAACTGACCAACCCATTAACATAGGAATGTAGACATTACTGCTAACATTGACAATTGGGGTAATTCTTGTGAGTTGGCTTCTCTTTAGATAAAATTAATTTTAGAATTTTCATTTTCCCTTTTCTAACTACATATTTAATAATAGTTTACTCACTAGACATTAAGAATATAATATATTTGGGGGAGCTTGGGTGGCTCAGTCAGTTGAGCTTCTGATTTGATTTTGGCTCAATTCAGGCTCCATTTTGACATGCTGAGTGTAGCGTCTGCTTAAGATTCTCTCTCTCTCTCTCTCCCTGGCTCATATTCTCTCTCTCTCACTCTCTCTCTCTTAAAAAAAAAAGAAAAGAAAAAAGAAAAGAAAAAAATATGATACATTTGGATTTCAATTGGGTATCTGGTCACCAAAAATACATACTTCCAAGCCTCTCTTTCACTATATAAGACTCTGTAGCCAAAGGGATTTATTACTCAGATGTAACTAGAAGATTCTGTGTAGTGTTTATCCTTCTCTACTGTCTTCCTCCTGGTGACTGAAATACAAGCACTCATCAGAGAGCAGGATTCAAGATCAATCACAGATAAAGAATAAGAAGGAAGGAGGAAGAAGAGGAATTATCCAACACCATTAACATTACAAGGGCCAGCCCTGTCACCTACTCCTATGTTTGCATGAGGAAGATGAATCCTGTCATTTAAATCATTGCTCTTATTCTAATTATTATTTTCTTCACTCAAAACTTAAGTAAATTAAGGGGCGAACCAGAAACTTTTTCCTTTATACTACATGGAAGTTAAGGAAAGGAAATAATCAACAACTGAATTATAGAAAGAAAACTCACATTATCAGCGAGGCAGAGCATGTGTGTTGTATAACTACAGTCAGAGCAGTGGCTGGAGGAAGTAGAACAAAACAAAATGGAAAGAAGGTGAGACTTCATTGGAAAACAAGCATCGTATTTCAGGTGAATTTCAATATCCCCTTGAAAGCAATGCTTAGTGAAGCTGCTGTAAGTACAGTTATTATGACTTCATGTCCTCAAATATACTCCCAGATAAAATTAATTAGCCTAGTGCTTCTCAAAACATGTTCTGAAGATAATCTTCAAAAGAGTCTGAGAAGTCTTATATCTTTTAATTCCTTTTTGAAGGCAATGTTTATACTAAGAGAGCCAGACTAATACTACATTAAAAACATTGAAAACACTATTTGATTTTATTCAACCAAAATTTTTCAAGGATGCCTCCCATAGCCCATTCACATTGTTATTGACACCAAACACATGCTTTGGAAACAATCTGGCAAACTGAAGTTTTTAGCTAAAGTTCTCTTAATGAGAAAACTTCATGTTATAAAAGAAATTTGAGTATTAGTTGTATTGATGCAGTAGCCAAAATACCTTTGCAAAACTTACAAGAGTAAATAAGAATTCGTGTTCTAAATTCAGTGTAAGTCTTGATTTCTAATTATCTCCTGTGTTTCTCTTCTGTCTTCCCTCTTTGTTAAAATAATAGTAATAATAATAATCAAAACATGTGCTTCCCTGCTTGGAAGACTCCTGACAACCTGTGTAAAAAAGTAATTCACTCCTAAGCAGCAAATCCATTTAATACATTCCAAAAAAGAATCACCAACCAAGCATTAAAATTACATTTCAACCATGATCAAACAAACGTAACATAATCAATTAGGTGTTAAAGCATCTAAACACAATTATCTAAGCTCATAATTGAATCCAGAAAGTACTCTCTTAGAGCAGAGAAGGTAACACTTTTATGCTTAAACATACATCCACAGAGCACTCACAGATATAGGCAAAATTAATGCAATTCTAAAGACAGATTTTTACTCTTAAAATCTTTATGTTTGCCATTTAACTACTTGTTAACTAAACTTGAAGTTACATAACTTTAGGTAATGACTTTAAAAGCTACAGATGTCTCTTGGGTACATAAAATGTCATCGAATTTGTTTCTCAAGTCTATATTTGTAGTTTAAAAACATATTGAATAAAACATTTATGTTAGTAATTAATCATAAAAGTCCATTATACTGATTTCTGTTATTTCATCCATGATTCATATTTATTTCTAATAGGTAACAAGTCATTTAGTTATCAATACAAAAGCCTGACTAAGCTGCTTATATAATACAATTCAATTTAAGCTTCAAAAATATTTATTTGTTGAGGCCTAGCTGTTAGTCAAGAACTTTTTCCAGGAACTGAGAATAAAACGATAAATAAAATATTGTTTCTGTCATGTTCCTTTAATAATGAATTCCTACTCTGGCTCAAAACAGATCATTCACAAGTTATTGTGTTAAATGAGTTAATAGTACCTAAAATAAAATAAACATTATTCAAGATTGTAATCATCATTCTCTCTCCTTATCATAATTATTTCTTTATTGTACATCTTCCCTATTGTTATGAAAGCAAGTTTCCATGTGTATCATAGTTCGTGAAATTTAGTAAGCATTTAAAAATACTGAAGGAGTAAATGCTAATTAACCTAGCTTTGTGGGAAAGCTATAACTTTTGATATAAAATATTCTTTCCAGATTACTTTTAGGAATATCAAATATGTTAAAAATTACATAGTTCCATCTGTACTCTGTTAGAAAGGATATGCAATAATGGAAAAATAGCTGATTTATTCATAACTAATCATAAATAATGCTCTAAAGATGTGCTATTTCCACATCAATGTTTATAAAAGAAAATACTAATATAACTTACATGTCAAAATTATGAGATGATGGAATTATTTTAAGGAAAATCATTAGTAATTGTATATTAGTCTCTTTTATTAAGTTGAAATTAGAGTTCAGTGCTCTAATGAAAAATAAAATGGCTATAGATTAGATAGAATGGGATGACATTATCAGAGGAAGAAAATAGTAACATTTATAACAAGGCTTAAGCGCTGTACAAGATAAGGTAATAGAACCAGTTGTATTTGATATATCATATCAGTATTAATAGGTTTAGGTAACTAATGAATTGCTATGTATGGAGCAGGTGCTAGGAGCTGAGAATACAAATGTCATAAAAATGTAATGAAAGGAGACCTGAATATTGTTACCTATATACGACATAAGACGTGAGATACTTCAGTGAATGTGGGCCAAGAATCCTCCTCACACAACAGAGGATGAATAAAGTTTCCCTGAGAAAATCCGTTACACTTCTAGCTGAGCAGAGGCCATTCCGGCTAGATCTTGAAAACTGAGGAGGAACATAGGAATCAGAAAAGGAGGAAACAATGTTTCAAAAGCACTGAGAAAACAGAGCACACAGCACATACAAACACAGGCAAGGGTTCTATTTAACTGGAAGGCAGAGACCAGTGATGAGCGCTGAGCGGAGTCTCAAAAGGGTAACTGAAGAAATATTTTTACAAAAGTAGCATGATATAGAAGGTCCTGGACACTGCATGTTAGTCAAGGAGGGAGGATTAATCATTTTAAATACTGTAATAGAATTCAAATAATTCTCAGAAATACTTGGTGGATTGGCAAATTAATTTTGGAGAAGTGCATTGGTAAAGATGATATGAAGTAGTCAGCATGCATGGGCGGCTCACTTGGTTGAGTGTCCGACTCTTGATTCAACTCAGATCATGAGCTCACAGTTTCATGGGTTTGAATCTTGTGTTGGTCTCTGTTCTGACAGTGCAGAGCCTGCTTGGGGTTCTCTCCCCTCTGCCCCTCCCCCTCTTGCACTCTCTCCGTGTCTCTCAAAATAAATAAACTAAAAAAATTAAAAAGATTATATGAACTTGCAAAGGAAAGAGACAAAGATGGATCTAGATACTGCATCAATAAAACTCATTGGTATACTGCTTAATGTCCTTAAATAGGAGAGAGAGAAAACCTGGTCACAAATTATGTTAGAGGAGAAGGTGGGCGGCCTGATTTCCAAACCCATCACCCTGTGGACTAGGGTGGCCTTGACTGAGACATTGAATACAAAACAAAAAGAGCTGGGTAAGGGTGAAATAATGCATTGTTATTGATTTAGCTTTACATTTTAATATATCTTTTAAATACTCAAAAGATATATTTTAACCTCTTGAAAATATGATTCCCAAACTCAGATAAAGGTATCTAAGCTGAAGATAGATTAGGTATTTATGTACTGCCTTGTATCCCATGTTGAATCACCCTCTCCATGCAGAGCTGAATACTGTGAGATGGATCTCATTAGCTGGATATGGGAAATTACCCCTCACAAAGTGATTCATCCCGAGATGGCACATGGCTGGTGAGAGTGACTCAGAGACTTGATATTTACTTGGCTAATCTCTGCATGTGGTAAAATTTGTCATTTACTCCTGATAAAAACTCTCAGCAAACTAGTTATACAAGGGAAATGCCTCCACACCTGATAAACGGTATCCACACACAAGAAGAACCCCCACAACTATTATTATACATAATAATTTAAAAAAATTTTGCCCCTTAAGATCAGAAGCAAGGCAAGAAAGTCCTGTACTACCAGTACTGTTGCACATCGCACTTGGCGTCCTTGCTAGAACAGTAAGAGAAAAAAAAGAAACCAAATGCTTCTAGCACTAAGAGGTAAGTTTAGTGATATTTCAGGATACAGGATGAATGTACAAATAAAAACTGAATGTACAGATACTCTGAACAGATATTTTACCAAAAAGTGTGAAGAGATGGCACATAAACACATGAAGAGATGCTCAATAATACTAATCATTAGGTAAATGCAAATTAAAACCACCAAATACCAATTAAGTGGGAAAAAAAAACACTAAAAAAACCATGAAAATATCAAGTTCTGACATGGATACACAGTAAATGCATATCTAACTCCTATAATTTTTTGGAGGAAGGTGGGAAATTGAAAATGCATTTCTAACTCCTATAATTTTTTCGGAGGAAGGTGGGAAATTGAAAACGGTACTATAGGAAACATATGTATAACTTCAAGTGAAGTCCAGCACACGCAGGCATACCTCAGAGACTGGAGGGTTTGGTTCTAGACACTGTAATAAAGTGAACATTGCAATGAGGGAGTCAAATAAATATCTTTGGTTCCCATGCATAAAAATGTTATGTTCAACTATACGGCAGTCTCTTAAGTGTACAAGAGCATTATGTCTATAAAGCAATGCATATGTGTCCATTAAAAAATACTTTATTGGTAAAAAGATGCTAACCATCATCTGAGCTCTCAGCGAGTTTTAATCTTTTGGCTGATGGAGAGTCTTGCCTTGCTCTTGATGGCTGTTGACTGGTCAGGGTGGTGGTTGATGAAAGCAGGAATGGCTGTGGGAATTTATTAAAATAAAATAAAAATTAAGTTTGCACATTGATTGACGCTTCCTTTTACAATTTCTCTGTAAAATATGATGCTGTTTAATAGCATTTTACTCGCAATAGAACTTACAAAATCCAAGTCAATCCTCTCAAACCCTACCACAGCTTTATTATCTAAGTTTATGGAATATTCTAAATCCTTTGTTATTATTTCAATGATCTTCACAGCATCTTGACCTGGAGTAGATTCCATCTCAAGAACATGCTCTAATAGCTCATCCATTAGAAGCAACTCTTCATCCATTCGAGTTTTATTATAAAATTATAGCAATTCATCTTCAGGTTCTACTTCTAATTCTAGTCCTCTTGCTCTTTGCACCATAACTGCATTACTTCCTCCACTGAAGTTCTAAATCCCTTAAAGTCATCCATGAGAGCTGGAATTTCTTCCAAACTGTTCACATTGATATTGCAGTCTCTTTACAGAAATCATGAATGTTCTAGAAGACATCTAGAATGGTGAACCCTTTCTATAAGGTTTTCCACTTACTATGCCCAGCTTAAATCTATTACAGGAATCACTATCAAAGACAGCTACAGTCATACAGAATAATAAATAATAAGAATTAAGGTCAAAATTAGTCCTCAACACACATGGGCTGCAGAATGGATGCTTTGTTAGAAATCAGGGAAACATTAACCTCATTGTACATCTCTCTTGGAGCTCTTGGGTGATGAGGTGCCTTGTCAATGAGCAGTAATATTTTGCAAGAAATTTTTTTCCTGAGTAGTAGTTCTCCATTGTGGGGTTAAAATATTCATTAAGCCATGTTATAACAGATGTGCCTTGTTGTTCCATTTACAGAGGACAAGCATAGTAGATTTAGCATATTTCTTGAGACCACTAGGATTTTTGGGATGGTAGATGAAAACTGGCTTCAACTTAACGTCACCAGCTACATTAGCTGCTGTCGTTTGAAGCTCTGAAGACAGGCATTGACTTTTCCTCTCTAGTTATGAAATCACTAGATGGCATCTTCTCCATTTATTTAGGGTGAACATGTTGTTTAGTGTAGCCACCTTCATTAATGATCTTAACCAGATCTTCCGGATAACTTGCTGCAGTTTTTACATCACACCTAATGCTTCACCTTGCATTTTTATGTTAGGGAGACAAATGGTTTCTTTCTGTAAATCTCATGAACCTTCAAATCTTCAAACTCTTCTGCAGCTGCCTCACCTCTCTTAGCTGCACAGAATTAAAGAGACTTACTCTGGATTAAGTTTTGGCTTTAGGAAATGTCGTGGCTGCTTTGGCCTTCCATCCAGATCACAAAACTTTGTCCATATCAGCAGTAAGGTTGTGTCATGCTCATCATTTGTGTGTTCCCTGCAGTAGCACTTTTAATTTCCTTTAAGAACTATTTCTTTGTATCACGTCTTGGCCTTTTGGCTGAGATCAAGTGAAGAACAGTTTCTTTGCATTTACCACTTTGGCTAACTGTTGCAAAAAGCTAGCTGTTGGCCTCTCAGCTTTTGGCATGCCTTCTTTATTAAACTTAATCACAGTCAGTGGAGAGACGGGCACCCTCCTACACTGTTGGTGGGAATGTAAATTGGTGCAGCCGCTCTGGAAAATAGTGTGGAGGTTCCTCAAAAAACAATCCATAGAACTCCCTTTTCACCCAGGAATAGCCCTGCTAGGGATTTACCCAAGGGATACAGAAGTGCTGATGCATAGGAGCACATGTACCCCAATGTTCATAGCAGCACTGTCAACAATAGCCAAAACATGGAAGGAGCCTAAATGTCCATCACCTGATGAGTGGATCAAGAAGATGTGGTATATATATACAATGGAGTACTACATGGCAATGAGAAAGAATGAAATCTGGCCATTTGCAGGAAAGTAGATGGATCTTGAGGGTGTCATGCTAAGCGAAATAAGTCAGGTAGAGAAGGACAGATACCATATGTTTGCCCTCATAGGTCTAACAGGAGAACAGGAGAAACCTAATGGAGGACCAGGGGGAGGGGAAGAGGGAAAGGGAGTTGGGGAGAGAGAGGGACGCAAAACTTGAGAGACTGTTGAATGCTGAAAATGAACTGAGGGTTGAAGTGGAAGGGGGAGGGGGGAAAGAGGTGTTGGTGATGGAGGAGGGCACTTGTCGGGAAGAGCACTGGGTGTTGTATGGAAACCAATTTGACAATAAACTATTTAAAAAAATAAATAAAAAGATTATTTAAAAATAAATAAATAAGTAAATTTAATCACTGTGCCTCAGGGACTAGGGAGGCTTGAGGAGAAGGAAAAAGATGGGGGAATGGCTGGTCGGTCAGAATACAAATGATATTTAAGTTTGCTGTATACTGGTGTAGTTTGTGGAGTCCCAAAACAAGCACAATAGTAGTATCAAGGATCAGTCATCACAGATCAGCATCACGGATAAAATAATAATGAAAGAGTTTGAAATGTTGTAAGGATTACCAAAGTATAACACAAAGACATGAAGTGAGTGAATGCAGTTGGAAAAACGGTGCTGACAGACTTGCTTGATGCAAGGTTGCCACAAACCTTCAATTTGTAAAAAATGCAGTACCTGCAAAAACCAATAAAGCAAGGCCCATAAAAAAAAAGTATGTCTGTAATTTCATTATACCCAGCAATCTTGCTAACAGGTATTTATCCCAGATAAATGCAAAGTTTCATTAACACGAAAATCTGTAGATGAATACATACATTATTAGTAAGAACTGATATATATTCTATTGTCTCATATATTATCTTCACTGTTATTTAATCATTTGCTATTTTTGTTCTCTTTCGTTATTGTTTATAAATCACATGAGAGAAAGGATCATCTCTTTAAACTCTTAAAAGTTCCAAAGTTATGTCTTAACTATTGTCTTTAGTGACATGTAATACAACAGTGACCCAACTACTTGTTGGCAAGAGGTCAGAAATAGCTTACAAGGTCAGAAATAATAAAAAGGCTTAGTTCAGGATCAATTAGACACTGTGCTGTTGAAAATGTTACAAAAAGTGTTTGAAAAAAATTAACCATTTAGATGGTTATCAATTAATAGAGTCTTACTATTTAATTTGGTAACTGATGATGTACCAGGTGATGTTTAAAATGACAGAATATTCCCAAGGGTGGCTCAGTTAGTATCTGACTCTTCGTTTTAGCTCAGTTTATGGTCTTGTGGTTTCGCAAGCATGAGCCCTGTGTTGTGCTCTGTACTGATAGTACCAAGCCTGCTTGGGATTCTCTCTCTCTTCCCCTCTCTCACTGTCCTTCCCTGACTCACACAGTCTCTTTCTCTTCAAAATAAATAAAACTCAAACAAAATGACAGAATATTTCTTGCATATCTTCTTGGATCATAAGTTATTATCCAAGATTTCTGTGCAATATTTTGAATTTTTAGGTTCTCTTAGCTTCAAAAATTGTTTTATGCTAATATAGAACAAGGATGCACTATTAACAGAATACATGTATTTTTCAACTTAGGTAACAGGATGTAAAGAAACCTCAAGTCTACAGAAAGACATTTTGGCTACATGTGTAGATACAATTCTCAGGGATCTGCAACAGAAACCTTTACTATAATTCAAATTACCATATCCTAATGTTTTAGAGACATATTTACCATCATAAAGTTGTATACAAAGAAAGAAATGAACAAAATTAAATTTGACCTCTACCTTAATTCATGAGTCTGAGAGAGCTTAGAGTTTAAGATCACTAGATAATGTAGTGGAGAGATCTTGAATTGTTTATCTAGGTTTAGGTGTTTATACTATTTTGATAATAAGCATGTAACACCGACCAGTGCTAAATGCTTTAACCTGCTAATCATGACCCTCAGGATCTGGAACTAGATAAAAATGTAAACCTAATAGCTCACAAAAGGAAAAATTAAAAATTATTTTTCAACATCAAAACTTCTATGTTGATTTAGCAAGATTAATCATCTTCCCTATACTTATCATGTCACTAAGATGGCGGAGAATGATTTGATTCAAAATGGATGGCATTTTTCACTAGGTTTCAGAATGCTTACATGGAAAGATTGTTGTCAAAGTCATCTACAGTTTAAGACATAGCATGATCTTGTTTCTATCCTCTTTACATACTATAATTTACTGAACACTCAAAGTTTAAATTGTCAGGATCACTCATTTTGACAATAAAATTATTAGCATTCTAGAAACTTATCAAGGCACAAGTTTACAAATAACCAAAAGAGAGTAACTAGAAATGGACAAAGCAGCAGTTATGGGATTAGGCTGAGGAAAAAAAGTATAATAACCTATATTCAAGTTTAATCTACTGGAAACTTATGAGTTTTTTAATTAATGTTTATCTAATATAATATAGTAAACGACTCAAGAAACAGCTTTCTACTTAAGCACAACAGAAATATCCCATCAGCAAAGACTGTAGGGGCACCTGGGTGGCGTAGGTGGTTAAGCATCTGACTTGGTCATGATCTCACAGCTCTTAAGAGTCGAGCTCTGTGCTGGAGATTTCCAGAGCCTGGAGCCTGCTTCAGATTCTGTCTCCCTCTCTCTTTCCCCTCCCCCACTCACTCTCTGTCTCTGTCTTTCTCTAAAGCAAATAAACATTAAAAAAATGTAAAGACTGTATAGGCAATTTAGATACACACACACACACAAAAAACTATGAAATAACAATTTTGCTTATATATTTCTCCTTTTCAATGCCCTGATTCTTTATTATTGCTAATCCAGATCATAGAAAAAATTAACTTCAATAAATATAAAGCATATAATGATAAACCCTAGAAGGTGCTTTTCTTACAGGATTAAACAAATCAAGTAAAAAATACAGACATTCCCCAAAATAGTAATACTAAAACTTATTTTTTTCAGATGCATATTTATGCATAAGTGTGTGTGCTGTGTGTATATATAGTAAGTTTATATATGAATACATTTCATATATAGAGACAGAGAGAGAGATAGAGTAAAATAAATTTTCCACTGAAACTATTTTATTAGGACTTAAAAAAAGGGAAATCTGAAAATACCATAAGAACTGAAAGGAACATAGCAGAATCAAAATATATTCCCTTTTTTAAACAAATACATTTAAGTAGATTCCAATGATAATCCTATATTTAACAAAAAAGTAAATGCCATGTAAGTTAGCTGGCACATAATTATTTTTAAACAGATCTTAATGTTTCTTGACTTTAATTATGACATGGACCATATGCTCATACTGAAAATCATCTAGAATAATCAGTAATAAAATATCTTTGTAAGAAAAGAATTAAGATGATAGATGGTAAATAGAATGCTTTGAAGTTATTCTTTTAGTCCAGTGGGTTTTTTTCCCTGAGTTCTAGATCTCAACTACTGTTATTTTCTTAATTAGACTGTTTCTTCCTATACCTGGTTAATGCATTTTTTATTTTTATTTATTTATTTATTTATTTTAAATTTTTTTAATGTTTTATTTATTTTTGATACAGAGAGAGACAGAGCATGAGAGGGGGAGGGGCAGAGAGTGAAGGAGACACAGAACCGGAAACAGGCTCCAGGCCCTGAGCTAGCTGTCAGCACAGAGCCTGACGCGGGGCTCGAGCCCACGGACGTGAGATCTGACCTGAGCCGAAGCTGGAGACTTAACCGACTGAGCCACCCAGGCGCCTCTAATGTGTTTTTTTAAAGAAGCAATTCCTTTTCACTTCTTTCCTATTTTATTTTGGATATTTTAATAATTATATCTTTGCTATAATCTGTGCTCATTTCCCTACTGTTTAAACATGGAAGAGACATTGTTTTAAAATAGAAGATCTTGGCCTTGAGCCATGTGAGGAATCAAGGCATACCCTGAAGAAAGTATGAGAACACCTCAGGAAATGGTTTTTCTGTGTGAATGCTACACAAGGCTGGTGATGGGCAGCCTAAATTCTGGTAGTGAACACAAATCTCAAAATACACTCATTTTATTCTATGTTGATTTTTCTTGAAAGTAATATGCATTGAAAGAATCCACATCAAGCATTTGAGCAATAATTTGAAAACAACAAAGGTATAAGCAATTTAATAGGCATGATGATTATTTGCATACTCAGGAAAAGAAGAAATTAAAGACTTTAACAGGGGTTTAGGTAAGCTAGAAAATGAAAATGCCAAGTAGTGTGTGGAAAATATGAGAGATTCGTTTACAAACTTTCATAATGCAAAGATTTCAGAAAATTATGTCGGTTTTGTAAAAATACGGTGAATATTTTGAGTCAGTTTAAAGAAACAGGAAACATGCAGAATATAATTATAACCAGTTGCATTTGTCCACACATATGTTTATAGATATAGAAATAGAAGCAATAAAAATACATGGAGAACCAAATGGATGTAGTTGGTTATTTCTCATAGTTAGGAATGGATTATATTGTAGATGTTAATGGTGTGATAAAAAAATGTGGGGAAAAGTAGTAGGAATAAATAGATGTTTTCAACATGTAGACATTTACTTTTCCTACGAATAAGTTAAAACACTAAATTTTATTGAACCTTCTTAATTAATAGATTTAATCTAGCAACCATTTGGCCAGTGGTTTTCCCAATTTCCTGCAATGGTTAATTTCCAAAGTTTCGAATTTAACATTGATTCTCTTTCACTAGCACCGAGATAGAATGTACTTTGAGTACTTTCATAAAAATAGAAAGAGCTACAGATGAACACTCAGAGGTACAGGGAAATATTCTGCTAAGGTTTACTTTCAATTACCATATCACTTTAGAGAACAGACTTTGGGAGAAGACTGCTTTTAGAGACTGGGATACAGATATTTGTAGTGGCCCTTTACTCTACTCTTAAGTAGTCTAGGATATCTATATTGTATTTGACACGAGGTGATGTTCAGCTTCTGGGTAGAAACTGGGGAATTTCTGAAGTCTTAAGAGTTTTACCTTAGACCTAGCCCCAAGACATATTTGAGATACTCTGTGAGAGATTTCTACAAGTCTGATTTCCTAAATGTGCTGATATATTTGGCTGGGATTCATAGAAACTCACTTCAAAGAAAATCCTTAATTTGGAACACACCAATTATTCTTTCATACAAGGGAATCAGAGAGAAAGGAATTCCTCTAACTTTGAGAACATCACAAATCAGCATTTCTTATTTCTTTGACCATACACAGAGCACTCTAATTTCTTTTTCTTAAAGTAGGCCAGAAAGTTTTATATTCCTGCCATGATGGTTAGCTGGAATATTTTATGTAGATGGACTATTTTATATTCTTGGACTCTCCCTGGATAGTTACTTTCTTCTGCTAAGAAGGGATGCCTGGCTATTAAAATTAGTAGACCAAAGATACATAAATGCCCATAAAGCCCTCAAATGCGTTTATTGTTGGTGGTGTGCCCAAATGTGTGTCCCTGCTGAGCTAGCACTCCTTTTAGAAAACATGAGGTATAGGTTAGAAGGAAAGGCTGATGACAATATAAAGTAGGCTCAAGGTTACAAGATGTTCCTCCAGAGACTTGATTTAGATCTCAAAATTCCCTCTTGTGGTTAAGATAACTGTACCCTAATGTATCCATATCTTGTAATGATTACACAGTGTTTAATTTTCCAAGAACTTCAAAAACTTGTATAGATAATTCAACTTCTTTCTACAAAACACTCAACACTTAACTAAGAAAAGTGTGGTTAGAAACAACACTTGCAACTTAGTATTAAATAAAATAGGACCTGAGGAATTGTTAGTTTTCTCTTAGATATGTTATAAATATCAAAAGCATCTCCTAGGAGAAAGCATAATACCAACCTCATTATAAGAGATTATCCAAGTCCAAGATTTCAAAGCCCACTACTTCACTCTGCATTAGGCCTTTAATAATTACTGTACAAATCAAAGTCCTTCTAAAGGATGCTTAAACACATAGTGCCTGGAAAGAGAACATAGTCTAAAGCCAGAATGCCTTATGTTAAGCTTTGGCTCCATTACTTAATGCTTCTGTGATCCTAAGCAGGTCACTTAGAATTGTTTCCTTATTTGCAAAATGGGGTGTGAGAAAATAATGATACAAAAATAGAGACAGTGATCAGTACTTAGGAAAAAGAATTATAAATTAAATTTAAAGGTATACATCTATAAACCGAAATAGAAGCTACTATAATCTTTACCACTCGTAGCAAAAACAGTCAAAGCTATCCAAATCCACCCTTATTTCGTTTTTTTAGTAACGATTTTTCCCACTCCCCCAAAAACTTAAAAACAGAAAAGGTAGTTATTTATTTGATTAGAACAGAAAAGTCATACATGTGCGATGTGATTCAACACTTAAGTAACTGTCACGCTGTGTGCTTGGTCTGTTTTCACACTCTAGGTTTACTATGTTCTCAGGCTGGAACCTCCTGCCTTGTGAATGTTTCCTCTGACATTTTCGAACATCTACTCTACTATTCTTTTGTTCAGAAGAGAAAAATGCAGTTATACATGTTTAATATGCTTAAGACAACAAATTCCTTTTCTTGTTTATGTCATAAAAATGTAAAATTAACAAATGCCTGTTTGGTTGTTTGTTTAATTTGGCATCCAGGTTGCCCAAGAGATGGCAAAGAGAAAAGCTCTTTCCTGTCATTCCGAAGTGCTCAGAGGCAAGCTGGATCATTCCACTTGTCTCAGTGAAGCAGATTTCTTCCATACTTATGAGAAAAGAAGCAGAACAAGAAGTCCCTTGATGAAAGAATAAAACATTTATTTAGGAGCACATCTCTGTCTTCTTAAATTTTTTGTTCATGTAAGCATGACATTGTTTGAAAGAGCATGTTAAAGCTCCATCTCTTCTTGTTATTTAAAGTGGAACTAATGGTTATGTTTATGATAGTGGGATTTTACACTTGTAGCTGCATTTGCATTATAAACATTTTTAAACTATATTTGAAGCTTTAGATGGGACAAGCATTCAAGCGTTGTGAAATGTTAATATTTGAAAGAAATAACTAAATCATGTCATAATTGTCTAGCACTATTTAAATGTAAATGGAAATAGTGAATGCCATTAACAAATGTTTTTTTAAATGTTATTTTAACCTGGTTAGGCATTTATGAAAACAAAGCCAGCACAAAGAAAGCCTCATTGAACTATAAGCCAGAAAGATGACAGGACTCTTCTATACTAATTGAGTACATAAGTAAGTCTTTCAGAAAGAATTCCCAGTAGCTCAGATAATCTTTTGTAAGAAACTCAAATTAAAAGCTTGTTTAAGAAGCTTATGACCTAAAGCAAGTCAAAGGAATTCACTTCCCTTAACCTTGACAATATAAACTTGACGTTTTCCCCTTCTAACAAGATGGCCATTTATGAACTTACCATTCTCAGGCAGGACATTAGGCATTCCACAAAAAAGAATTATATAACTACTTCTCCAATAAGCCAGGGAACATATGAGCTCATTCATCTGAAACTTCAAATTTCAGGGTTTTAAAAATATGTGAATAATATGTCCATCTCTATCCCTGCTTAGCCTCATAGTCATGAACCAAAGGGACAAATATTAAGCCATTTTGTCAAGTGAATTTATCCCAAGAAAGCCATTGATAATACTCTTAACAAATCCACAGGTTTAAAAAGGGAAGAAAAGAAATAAGATACTATTTTCACCGGCTGAGTTAACCTTTTCAGAACAGTAGGCATGTGTTTGTATGCTGAAGCAGTTCTCTTCAATAAAAGCCAAGACAAAGATTTTGTTTTGGGTTTCCTACACAGCCACAGCTTTTTATACCAAAATTGCCCAATGGAAATAGTTAGAACTATGAGCTTCATATCTATCAGTCATCTGTTGTCTTATTTGAGAAAAAAATACTGATATTTAGAGAAGAAGCAGTACTTTAAATAATGATAAACCTCATGCTTGGTACCTTATTTCTTTTGTAAATGGATCCTAATACCTCAGGTGATCTCTTTCACTCCTGGTTGTTCTACCCAATGGATCAGATATGTTAGTCCAAGTGTAACATACTTCTTGTGAAACATATAGAACTTAAATTCCATAACTCATATGGCGATGCAAAAAAATAAAACATTCTTCTGGAGAGATTTTTAAGTGCAATAGGAAACAGGTGTGTACACTTTGATTTAAATAAATGAAAGTAATTACATGGAAAGGGCACATTTGATGTAAAGCTACTAAAAGATGCAGGCTAATGTACTTAATTTAGTTTCTCAGTCAATTTGGTCTGAAGATCAGAATTACAGGGGAAAGGAAATCTAGGATAGATGACTGGACATTGAAAGTGTGCTTGACCCTTGTAAGACGGCAAGTGTCAGGGGAGAGCTGGCATTGATCTTGACCTTCCCTCCGGGGCCACAGAAAGTCTCAGTGTATTAACTTCAATAGTATAGTGGGATCCACACTGAATCACAGCTGTACGCATCTCCACAGGACAGTCTCTTCCAGTGTCATAACTTTAATATACTTTTCATTATATAAATTGCATTACCAATAACATTTTTGGGGGTAGATCATGAAAATGATGTCATCTGGAAGAGAGTAGGATGACGGCATGGCATAGGAAAACCAATCCCCTAGCTCGTATCAATCTTCTTTTAAGTGATAATATTGACCAGTGTTCTTCTGGTTTCTATTTCAAAAATTTAGAGTAAATGATCTTAACTAAAAATGTTCATCAGAATCTCTTAGGAGGACTTCAACACAGCATATGTTCCTTGGGCCTTCCTTTGAAATTATGACGAATTATGCTCCATAATCTTAAAACAGAACAAAACAAAGCATAATTTCTATACATAATTCTTAATTTTTATATTTAATTATTTATTTTGAGAGAGAGGTGGAGAGAGAGAGAAGAGGAAGGGCAGAGAGAGAGAGGGAGAGGGAGAATCCCAAGCAGGCTCTGTGCTGTCAGTGCAAAGTCTGATACAGGGCTGGATTTCATGAGCTGTGACAACATGACCTGAGCCAGTATCAAGTGTTGGATGCTTACCTGAGTCACCCAGGTACCCCTTTATATAGAATTCTAAATACAAGCTCTGTTGTATGTTTTACTAGCATATAACCACAACACAGATTAAGAAACAGAGAACGACTCAGTAGTCTTAATTCAACCTTTGGTTACATTCATTTAAATATATGGGAATAAAATCTTAGACATCTAGGAAACACTTTAAGCAACACATTTGACTTAGTGTTTTTTGAAACATTTTTGATACAATTAACTTCTCAATAGGCTTTAAGAATAAAGGGTATTGGAACTTTTCTGCCCTTGCTGTTACTGTATCCCTTCTACTAGAAGAATACATTGTACCTAAAAGATACATGACAATTGTTTGCTCATAATTACTCAACAGTGTAAACAACCTAAATCGTCTTCAGTGGGAGAATAAATAAACAGTGACAAATCCCTTCAAAGTAGTACTTTTCACCAGTAAAAAGAATGAAGTAGCCAAGAACTTGTATGGATTGTAGACTCAGAAAGTTACATATTCTATTATTCCATTTGTGTATAATAATAAAAAAAAGTATAGTACCATATCACTAGTGACAGGGGTTATAAGAGGAGGTGTGACTACAAGCAGACAGCAGGAGAGAGTGTTTTGGATGATGGAATATTCACCCATACTGATTATCATGGTGGTTAAATGAATATACTGGTGTCTAAAATTCATAGAACGCTACACTAAAAATAGTATCATTATATTTAAAAATAAACTATAACTTTTTGGAAATGTATTCTGACATACAAATGCATATAAGCATGCAGACTATTTGTCTACAGTTTCCAAAAATCACACACAAAAATGTAATCTTAATTTAAAGAGAGGGGACCTTTAGAAAGATAGAATTGCCATGAGCCTGCAAATTCATCAGGACCCTTCTTCTATGTTGGGTGTTCAAACTGAAAAATCTGTTAGCATCCTTTAGAAGTTTTGAGGTTGTGCAGGAAAGGAATGAGAACTGTACCATGCCCACATTATATGTATACTCCCAAAGCTGTTTTCTTGCAATGTTATACATGGCTCCATTACATTCATGCCTACAATTAACACATCGTGTGATCCACATGAAAGCATTTGATATCTTTCTGATCTTTTGCCTGAGTATTTTAGGGCAGAAATCATTCAAAGCAACAAAAAATGAGTGTGTACTGTGTATTGTTCCGATCACTTGTGTATATCAGGCATAATCTAAACTGTGAGTCTTGGGGCGCCTGGGTGGCTCAGTCGGTTAAGCCTCCGACTTCGGCTCAGGTCAGATCTCACATTCGTGGGTTCGAGCCCCATGTCAGGCTCTGTGCTGACAACTAGCTCAGAGCCTAGAGCCTGCTTCCGGTTCTGTGTCTCCTTCTCACTCTGCCTCTCCCCCTCTCATGCTCTGTCTCTGTCTGTATCCAAAATAAATAAAACATTTAAAAAAATAAATAAATAAATAAACTGTGAGTCTCTTTACCATCATTTAGTCAGCATTTTTTTTGTCATTTAACTGTATCATGCACTGTGTTAGCCACTGAGTGATCAACAAGAAACAAACAATGCCTCTGTTGTCCTGGAGTTGATACCCTATTTAGAAGTACATTTACTTATAAGATTAAAAAGGGTTTCTTTTTACTAAAATTTTTAATGCTTTTTATTTATTTTTGAGAGAGAGAGAGAGAGACAGTATGAGCAGGGGAGGGCCAGAGAGAGAGGGAGACACAGAATCTGAAGCAGGCTTCAGGCTCTGAGCTAGCTGTCAGCACAGAACCTGACACGGGTCTCGAACCCATGAACCATGAGATCATGACCTGAGCCGAAGCCAGACGCTTAACCGACTGAGCCACCCAGGTGTTCCTAAAAAGTTTTATGAAAGGAGAAGTATAAATTATGAAGACACATATGAGAGGACTAAACGAGGTTTTCAGATCATAGAAAGTCTCATAAGGTGACATAGGACCCTTTGTAGAGTATTAATTTTTAAAATCAATCTAACACATACATAAATCACTCACATGTGACAAAGAGTGATTGTAAATATTAAACCCCATCATCCTCTTAGTCACCCTAGGAGATAAAAACAACAACTTTCATTTCAATTTTGGGCCTAAGAAAAATAAGGCACAAATTTACCGGCTATACCATAGCCTGGGTATGACAGGCAGGCATTGATCTCAGGAAGCCTGTTCTTGTTACTGTAATATTATATGCCACTATAGTATAGTATAGTATACTGCAGTATATACATAATATACTACACCATAGTATATACATTATTCAAGAAATAGGATCATGTTCACAGGCTTTAAATGTGTGTCATTATGATTTCCAGAATCTATAGCACATCAGGGTGGTGCTAAGTTACATCAATAATACAACATTAAAGACTGACTTCAGTTAAGTGAGAAGTATACAGAACACCAAGCCCGTGAGAGGTCCATGGTAATTTTCAGAGTACCATACTTTGGGGAAATGAAGTCAAACTTATCCTGAATTCCCAAAATATATGTTTTGTCTTCTTTTTACGTTGAGCATGACATAGACTGACCCCACATGTATCTCTGCACATATGCAACTTTGCTCCAAATTGGAATCATCTTAGAAATGCTGTGTATTCACAGAAGTGAGATAGATACAGAGAAGACAAATCAGACATGACTCTCCATGTTGCCTGCTGTACTTTCTCCTTGAGTTTCTGCCTCGATAGGACTTTGAGTGTTTGTGCATAAACTTTTCTGCATTAACAGGTGGGCTGTTTCCCCTCTGCAAAACACTTACCATGGATATTGCTCCCTGCTCTCCCCATTAGCACTAGGGTATCATATCACGCAGACGTGCCAGCATGGATCAAGAAGCCAATGTAAGAAAACCTGTTATATTGCTAAAGATTTTGTCACTGAACCTTATGGCATCGGTACTTAAACAGGGAGAATGATGTTTCCAGGAAATTACTCGGATTCAAAATGTAAGCCCATTTTCTAGTGACTTCCCACCAGGGTTAGTTTATTTGTCTGTTTTTGTTCCTTGATGCACTTTACCACTTACTCTGTCTTGCTTCTGGCCTTTGTAATAGGGTCCCTCTGATGAGAATGTCATGGTATTCCTGAGCAAGCTCTATCCTTAGCTTTTTCTTCAGTAACCATGTAGTGTTTTTAGAGTTTAGTACCTCAAAGGAGTAATCTACCTCAGTAGAGGCACAACACAAACCCACTAACTCCATAATAGGAATGTGTGTGTGTGTGTGTGTGTGTGTGTGTGTTGTGTGTGCGCGTACATGTCTGAGTAACCTCCCTCACTTCCATAACGCTTCATGGTCTGGTTTAAAACACTGTACATAATTTGTATTTTAACTTACAGTCTTTCACGAGAAAACATGTTGGAGTTTCTGAAGCAGGCCCAGTAAATGGCAATCTTCTTCCCTGTCCACATCTAAATAAGTTGATAGATAAGACAAAGAGTTAAAAATGGGCCGCCTGGGTGGCTCAGTCAGTTAAGCCTCTGACTTCAGCTCAGGTCATGATCTCACAGTTCATGGGTTCAAGCCCCACATCAGGCTCTGTGCTGACAACTAGCTCAGAGCCTGGAGCCTGTCTTCAGATTCTGTGTCTTCCCTGCTCATGGTTCTCTCTCTCCCTCTCTCAAAAAAAATTAAAAAAACATTAAAAAATTAAAAATATAATATTAATAAATTAATTTATTATTTTATATATGTATGTATGTATGATATATCACCTTTTATACACATAGAGACCAGGTTAGGAGAAGTTTATTTGTGTAGGCCACTTTGTAGAATTAGAACTTCCTGATGTGGAGAGGTACCCTGGTAAGACTATGGAGAGGGAAAAAGGAAAAACCCTGCAGGGGCTTTCTCTCAAAAGGAAGAAAAAAATAGCTCAGCTCAGAATTCCCATTTTTGCCAATTTATCAGTACTAAGTCAATGGTTTTCTGCATTCATTCAGGAGTCTGTTTCCCAATGGTCTTCCTGGGAATTCTGGTAGATGCTCCACAATTTCTTTCTAGCACATTCTACCATGGATCAGAACTCTATTCTAATTAAGTCTATGCCAAGGCCAAGTTTTTCTTGAGCATGGGGGTATTTCCTTCCTTATTTTCCTTCTCCACTGTCCCACATATAAGAATTTATGGTACAAAGTAGGATATCTACATAGCTTTAGAAAAGAAATGGAAGTTTTACTAAGCATGCTTAAAAAATGAAAAAAAAAATGAAAATGAAATGAAAAAATGAGCACCTGGGTGGCTCACTTAGTTAAGTTGGCTCAGGTCATGATCTCACGGTTTGTGGGACTGAGCCCTGCACTGACATGGAGCCTGCTTGGGACTCTCTCTCTCTCCTTCTCTCTGCTGCTCCCCTACTATACTCTTTCTCTCAAAATAAATAAATAAACATTTTTAAAAACTATATATAAAAAGCTGTTTCAGAGAATGTGTTTCACCATCATAACATATGCAAGCCTGTGGATGGTCAAATTAGTCTACACTGTTTGTACCAACAAAAAAAAATTATGAAATTGTCATCTGAAGGACAAGGACCTCTAGAAATATGGAAATGCAAATCCACTAGAGCATCTGTCTGATATGGTGCATTTGTGGCACTGGTCCTCACCTTTTCCCAGTTAGCCAGCGCACAGGGTAGGTCATGGACATCATCCAGAACTCTGTAAGTACAGTTTCAAGCTGTTTTTCTTGCTGTTTAAGCAAAGGCTTACATAAAACTGAAAATAAAAGGCCAAATTACGATGAACCATAAAGATACTCCAACAACAATGTGCAAAAAATACAGAGATAAACCAAATTTAAATATAAGTTCCTCCAGTTATAAATTTCTGAAGAAGAAATATAAATAAAAATAATCACTTTGAAAATTAAAATTCGAAGATCAAAGGAATTGAAGTTCAAGACCATTTGCTTTAAACTTTGAATATCAAAAGTCACATATCCAAAGTCATAAATTACATAAAATCCAAAATAGTCTGCAGTTTATTATCTAGCTTAGAGTCTGCCATGGGTTTCCTGATTCCTGAATAGAGCTAGGACCATCAGTTGCATTCTGCCTGAGGTTTCCATCCTAGTGAATAGGTATGGATCCTTTGGAGTCCTGGGAATGGTATTCATTTAATTGCAAATTCCTCAGTAGCCTCATTTTTAGAGAGTCTAAAGCCTTAAAAAAACACACAGTGACCCAAGATCTGTGCAATTTAGGAAATAATTCAACCCTTAGTTCTTAAGATAATGAGCTTACATAAAACTATGTTTGCAAAATCCAGTATTCAGTATTTTCAGAAACCATAACAGAGATTAAGTGGTATTAGTTTCACCAGGAGGCCAAGTGTCTACTTCTGCTACCAGAACCCAAGGCTTAAGAACTCAAAACAAACTTGGACAATTTTTAAGCAAGATGTTCATATTGATATTTGAACGTACTTATTGGAGGCCCCTTGTTGCTATAACCAATGACCACAAACTTAGTGGCTTGATACAGTACAAATGTATTACTTACAATTCTGGAGATCAGTGATCTGCAATGGCTTAATGGATCAAAAGTCAAGTAAGGTCTATAGGACTGCATTCTTTCTGGAGCTTCTATAAGAAAATCTGTTACTTACCTCTTTCACCTTCTAGAAACTGCTTACATTTCTTGGTTCATGACCTCCTTCTATCTTTTAAGCCAGGAAACCCATCATTCTAGCTTCTGCTTCTGCTGTTAGATTTCCTCCTCTAACTCTGACTCTCCTAACTCTCTCTCTCACTTATAAAGATCCTTGTGATTAAGAGTCTCTTTTATGGCTTGCCCCCCCCCTCTCTTTTTAATAGAGAACAAACTGAAAGTTGCTGCAGAGGAAGTGGATGGGCTAAATGGCTGATGGGTATTAAGGAGGGCACCTGTTGAGGGGAGCACTGGCTACTGTATGTAAATGATGAATCACTAAATTCTACTCCTGATACTACTGTTACACTATATGTTACCTAACTAGAATTTAAATAAAAACTTGAAACATTAAAAAAAAATCCTTGGAATGACATTAGACTACCCAAACGGTCCAGGATACTCTTTCTGCAGGAAGACACTAATTTAAATCCATCTGCAAATTAATTTTTCTATGCAACATAATATATTCACTGGTTCCAGGATTTAGAATGGGGGTAACTTTGGGGGCCATTATTCTGTCTACCTCAATGAATCATATCTTTTGGAAAACATATTTATGATTAATGTCTCTCCCCTCTCCCTGAGAGAAATGTCATTTTAATGTTACTGCTTTTCTGGAAACTTTAAACTTTTCCCTGGAGGTAACTCCATTGGCCTGGTCTTCTTTGAGGCATTTTCAAGACAGCATTTTAAAAATCTATAATTTTCCACATTTGAAAAATGATGCTGATGATTCTGGAAACACTTTACTGCAGTGGAAAAATTATCAACACTGGTGTCAAACTCTGTCAAAATTAAGACAGAGTAGTAAATAATTCTCACACTTATTCTCTGACTGCGGGCAAATACTTTGCGCCTCATTTTCTTGTCCACATAACTAGTTAGGAATTTTAAATAAGCTAATGCATATAAAATACCTAAAGTTGTGCTTAGATTATAGAGAGGGATCACTAAGATAAAAAACATTATCAAAAGCATTATTACAGATTTGAATATATCTCTGATAATTACAATAGGGGTTGAAGACGTTAATTAAAAAACACTGTAGAAAAATGCCCCTTCTACTAATTGCTTCCTAGTCTTCCCACCAATCCCCACTGATTATGTCCACACCTGCCTACTGAAATTTCTCTGTTTCAAGTTTCCCTGAATTTTAATGTCATGGCTAGAAATCCATCTGCTTTGTACTTCGTTTAGGTGCCATGTGTTATCTGTCATATTAAATCTCATCTCAGGACTGGAACCTGGTTTTCTTTTCTATGATCAGGTCCCTTCCTCCACAAGCTGGGCTAAGTCTAAGTCATGGCCCCATCAGATTCACCTAACACAAATACGCAGACCAGGTCAATTGCGTCTTAAGGCAGGAGAGAAAATCCAAAGCCCACTCACCATGACTAGACCTATGTCTTGGCATAGATGGGATTTCCCTGACTGGGTTCAGCTGTGTGGTAATGTGAGCAAAGTTTTGGGGAGCCTTTTGATCAGGAAGGTACCACAAAATCATGTTAAGTAATATATTACTCCAACCTCTACTGTTTCTTAGAACTAAGTAATAGTCCTGGCATACTTTTGTTTAGGTTTGAATATTGCTAATATTCAATTGAATGCATTGTTATTACCTATTCATATTCAATGACCAATAACCTAACAGTAAGGATGTAACATCTGTAGTTCCAGAACTGAATGGGACTCAAGATTTAAAGCTCTTACCATAAAACGAGTCCTGTTTGTGATAATAACCTTCCTTTAAACTGACTTATCCTTTCTCAATTCTATAAATTCTGAATATACTGCTACAGGGTAACACTTCAAATCTGAGCATTTCACAGTAGCACCTGAGTAACCTTCCGTTCTCAGAGCACCTTGGGGACCTTCACATCCTTCCCATTTTACAGAGGATAGTAAAGCAAATGGTGCCAAGCCCTGATCATAGTCACTTGTCCTTGGAAGATAGAATTTACAATCCCCAACTGTCAAGCCTGCCCACTAGCAGCCAGTACACGATTCTTCTAAAACACTGGCTCCGGGCCTGGGTGGCTCAGTCAGCTCAGGTCACCATCTCACAGTTCGTGGGTTCAAGCCCCACATCGGGCTCCCAGCTGACAGCTCAGAGCCTGAAGCCTGCTTCGGATTCTCTGTCTCCCTCTCTCTGCCCCTCCCCTGCTCGTGCTATCTTTTTCTGTCTCTCAAAAATAAATAAATGTTAAAAAAATAAATAATCAATAATAACAAAATGCTGGCTCTTGCTTATATGTTCCATATTAAATCTTGACTCTTAGACAGAAGATAGACCAATGCAAGGAATGACAAGGAAAACTTGTCATTTAAATGCTGCAAAGGCATAGATGTTGTAGCCCATATTGGCTCCAAATAAAATTGAAAATAAAATGTTTTAGGCTTGCCCTATATAATTAATAATAATCCTGTAACATTTCCTTAATGCATTTTGATGGAACTCAATCCATAAATGTATCAATCTCAACCAATTATTCTCATATAAGGGAATACTGCACATTTTATGATTATAAGAGAAAACAACTAATAGTATAAAAAAGCACTACCTGATTCTGTACTAAGTACATTCTGCCAGCAATCCTGCTAAAAGTATATTATTGTTACCTGTCAAACACTTTGATCTCATGATCACTTTATATTCTTAGAAATTATTGAGGACCCAAAGGGATATTATTTATGCAGGTTATAGCTATTATTAGTAACTGTATAAAAATTAAGACAAAAACTTAAATAATTCATTTAAAATAACAATAAGCATGTATGAATACAAATTACATACTTATATATTTATATAAATATATTTAAAAAACAAATTAGTGACAACAAGGTATTGTCCTTAATATCTGAATTAGTGAAAAACTCTCAAATTTGCACATTTGCTTTTGTACTCAATCTATTGTGATATGTTGTTTTAAATATTTAAAAATTCTGACCTAACTCAGATATACATGTAAAAAGGAAGGAAGAAATTTAAATATAATGTTTAGGGAGTTGTAGATATTCTTCTCTGACACTATACTACCAATTCCATTAGGTAGTAGTTTCTTAAAGGATAGTTCTTACACAATCTAAACACAAATCAATAAGCCTTTTGTTGTGTTTCATTAAAGTTCATTGGTCTATCCTCCATTTTAATGAATTTATAGTGGTTCATTTAATAATGAAGATCTTTCACATACTGACATTTCATTAATGTCAAGGCATTACATTTGCTATTAATAAAACAAATCTCATCACTTAACTTTTCAATATTTTATGTATATTTTCTAACTTACAGTTGCTATGTTATGGATAATTTTAGGCACGTTTGTGTCAAACACATCACTACAGTTTATATAGTATTTTATAGTATTTTGCCTACTTTCTGCAATTGTCTCGGCAGATATTCAAATAATCTACAATAGTAATACTTTGGATACATTTTACTAAACTGTATCTCATTTCTTTAATAATAGCACTAGAAAGCATATCTGTCATAGTCTAGATTTTAATTAAAAAGCCTAACAGTTTCATTGTGGAATTAAATATGATCTTGTTAACAATGCATTCTTCTGTCAGTAGTAGACTACAAGCTTTTATCAGAAATGTGTTTTCAGTTTTGCCAAATGTCTTTTAACATATTTTTCATTTTATATTTTTGCAGTGTTTTATTAATATCCATTGCTAAGGCACTTTTACACTGAAGGACAACATTCTATGGTGGATTTTTCTTTTAAAGATTCCACTGAGAAAATTTACTGGATAAATCGTAGCCTAAAACATAGTTTTCAGTTGTCCAAGAAAATCACTTTTGAGAAACACAGCTTATCCTCACATTTCAGAGTATATTTAAACTCCTCAAAAAGACATCAGTTACATCAGTTTCAATGACATGCTAAAGAATCTAATTTCTAAGTGGACATAATAAGAATAAATATTATGGTGGAAAAAAAGAAAACACAGAACTTGGCTCATACACACAAACACACACACACACAACTGAAGGTCAGTTTTCTGAGTTTTTGAGACTGCACTGTATCACTGTATAATAATCTTTATTATTAAATCATAATAGCTAGCATGCAGACATACTCTACAACTTGTAGTAAAGTATAATTTCAAATACTCCTCTTAAAGTATCAGATTCAAACATCAGATTCCATCATGGAAATGATGAAAATAGCATCTAATTATTTCTGATTTATGGAGAATAAAATATAGATATAACTTAGCAGCGCTTCTTATCAATAATATTTAGAGCTGATCTACAAAAGAAAACAAAAATTTCCACTCTGGATCAACAGAAAGAGGTTTTACATCCTTCTGTTGGAAGGAAGGAAGGAAAGAAAGAATGACAAGGAAGATAAAAAAGAAAGACAAGAAAGAAAAGAAAGAGGAAAAACATCAAAGAGATAATATACATTAACCCAGATGAAATACTGTTAGATATTAGTTATCAAGTAGCAAAAGTCATGATCTCTGAGAGGAAGCCAAATGAACCCACAATTACCCCAGTTTATTGCCTCACGACAGTTCACAGGGCATCGTATTATAAAGCTGAAACTAACCAAGAGACAGTAGAATTGCCAGGCTGAGGAAGAAGAGAGCAGAAATCAGGGAGACCTAAGTAGGTAGAATATGGCAGGCAAAATGTCTTATGGGAGGGTATAAGACAAAGAGAGAATTTCAAAAATTTGAAGAGCAATCTCAAGTTTTTGGCTGTATACTAATCAACACACTACTGAGATGAATTGCCCAAGTTCTAGGAAAGAGCCAAGGGAAATCAAGAGGCCAAACAATTCTTGGTGGTCCTAGATAGGTGGGAATTTTTCTCCCATTGCCTAGAGTGCAAACAGATCATAATATACAGGGCAGCACATGGCATACTTAGCTAGATATTCCCAGTTAGGAGGCAGAGTCTTCTCTGTGCCTGATCTGGTCCTCTACATTTTCTTGGATGTTCCAATCAAGGCCCTGGCCACTCTTTTATCTGGGCCTTTGGTCACAGTTGTTCACACAGTTAGTTACCTGTAGAAATAAGTAACACGTCGGAATTTCTTCCTGCTTCTATATAAAAGCTCAGTGCTTTTGCAGCTGCTACACAAACCCAATGGTGTGTCACAATTCATTTGGGCACATGGTGTGATTGCAAAGGGCATTACAACTATCCCAGGACCAAGCTGGTAAATATGCTGATGCTCATGCTTGCTGTGTCAGGAAATAATGCAGATCCACTACTACTTACCCAGGGACACATGAGTGCCACCATACCCCACAACTGAGAAGCATCCTCTGAGTTCAGGATTAATTCAGTTATATAAAACTGGATATAGCTGACTACTACTAGGCTTCATTATTAATAAAACTACTTGGCTAACTGATGTATAGCCCTATTGTTTAATAGGCATTTTTAGTAATAGAGGTATTATTTTTATGCCTCTCCTACTTTTTATATCTCTAATTGTTCAAGACCCACAATAATGGGGTGTTGGTATTGCTGGTGGGGGCTGCAATATGCTATTATTACTGAAGGTGTCTTTATATTTTCCCAACAAAGTTAATTTCAGGAGAAATAATTACCACTTACATTCTGCATGGATTAGAATTTATTATCAGAAACAGCCTTAAAAATCAAATCTGGATGGCTTTGGTCAGTGTAATCCAAGAATTTTACCCTTTTTGAAAAGTGCAAAACTGTGTTGCAATTTATTTCCTTGATTAATATAAACATTATTTAAGAAATGCATGTATACACAGGTGCTGTTGTAAGGGTTTTAGACTATTGCCACATAGCCCTCACATATGGGTGGGTACAACAGTGTATCCATTGTGCAGTTCAGGAAAATAAGACCCCAAAGGATTCATGATAAATATTTTATACCTGTACAAGAATTTATAAACTGTAATGAAAAAATTTTTGGAAAATAATATTAAAACAAAATGGCAATGTAATTTGCATTTGATGTATTAATATATATTTAATGGGTATTAAAATTAAATGTAATTTTTGCTTAAAAATTAATCACTATAGATATTAAATAAGAATAAAAATAGACACATAATCCTCCTATTTCCCTTCCAGATCAAATTCAGTTTCATTAAAACCTTTATTTAGTTATGTAGTGAAGTAGGATTTTCTAGGGTTTATTTAAATTTAGAAGAGCTTATAAGGTAATTTAAGATACACATGATACACTGAGTCATGGCAAAATGCTTTGAATAACTATTAGTATTCTTGCAGAAATCAGGTGTGCAATAATGGTGAAGGGTAGCTTCAGGTTGTAGAGCAAGACAATTCAATATGAAATATATATATTATATATATGTGTGTGTGTATATATATATAATGTACAATTCACAATATGACTTGTTTTTTACATGCTTAAGGCCTAACACACTCTACTTAATATTCATTTTATTCTGATAATGAGCCTAAACTAGACAAGAATGAAAATTAGCATGCTTTCCCATCGTCTAATTGTATCTTTTCTTCTTGCTAAGTAATTTGGCAAGGTTGAAGTCTTTACAAGAAACAATATGCTTTTTTCATGGATGTATCTTTTGTTTTCAGTTTTAACCTTGAGCCAGCAAATCTACTACTGGTATCTACACATACTGGATAAAGAGTCATATTAGCTTATATTGGTCTAAGCTTTCACTTAATATTTTTTCTAACTTAGAATGTTTGACAGCATTGAGAATAAAGGTGATTTCCATGTGAACAAGGAGACAAAAGCAGTATGTGAAATATGGTGATATATAATTCTTTTTGAAGCAATCCAGCATTTTGTGTATATGGTATGGTGGGGTGTGGCATGGTGTGACGTGGCATCTTGTGTGTGTGTGTGTGTGTGTGTGTGTGTGTGTGTGTGTGTGTATGTGTGTGTGATCTTATGTTAGGATCCCATCAAACCTGAGACATGGTCATGGGAGCAGGTAGTCTATTTGGGACATGATTTCAGGAAATACAACTGAAGAAGAGGACAAAGTGAGCTATGGAAGGATGAAAAGCCAATAAAAATCGCATTAATGGACATATTACTGTTGGGACTACAGGGACTTAATCCTTCCCAAACCTTCCACAAAATCATACAGAATATTCTCCAGAACTGTCTCTAAAAACAAAACAGAACAAGAAATCTGGGTTTTTTATTTTATTTATTAATTTTTTACCAAATCCCTTACTCATTGGTTGAGAGATACTCTGCAGGGGATTAAGTCCTGAAACTTTCTATTTCGCAGCTTAACATGGCTAAGGAGGCTCCCAGGAGACACAAGGCTCTTCAAGAGCCTACATGTAAAGGGATATGGGGCAGAGCATCAACAGTGTTAGTGAGAGTCTGAAATCCAACCCTGATCCTAATTTGCATTGAATCCTATCTCTTGGTGACATTTGTGGACAAAGACTGCTTATAATCTATTTAAGATTTTTAAAATAGAAGGATCATGGAATAAGCTGTTACATTTCCATTTTCTTATTCATTATTTCCTTCTATACCACCCATTTTAGATTATGTTCACCCGCATACAGAACTTTCATTTGTCTCTTGTGCCCAGTGGAGTGATACAAATCTTCATTAACATGGCATCTGAACCCTTTCCCTTTTCAGAATATGGTTTTTGGAATTGCCTGTTTCCTGTGATTTCTGGGAGTGGAAACACCTAAAGATTCCAGTGAACCCCTCAAGTTTCAGATATTCTTCTGATTAACCCCCATTATGTGGCAATATCTAGTGCTTCCTTATAAGCAGGGTCTATCACCCTAACATACAGTAATCCCTTACTTGGCTCGCTAGTCTAATAATGTTAGTAGTACCAAATGGTCAGATGACAGACATAGCTTTCAATTTACTGGAATGGTTATTGTGCTCTCCCTCCAACTGAGGCCTCAAATTATGATGTGGTTAACTTCTGGGGACAAGAGGAAACAAATTCCCCAAGTGAATCACTGTATATGTTAGCAACAGGGTCTAATTCTGTCTTCCTTAGTCCTAGTACCTACATATTGAGAACATGGCATCATTTAATGGTCATTTGTTCAACATACATACTATGTTCTAGAAGATACTGCCCTACCTGCATAGAGATTTATCATGAAGGTGCTGCATTAAAGAAGTCATTTCTATGTAACTGACAGCTCTTGGATGATATGCAGTATTGTGGCACTGATTGTTCCTATGATTATAAATCCATCACAACTCATCCATACTAAACATGGCCCCCTTGCACGAGCAAATCTCATATTCAACCCCATGTCACTATAAGTATTCTGTACATTATTATGTAGTGTTATCAGGCATGAAAAGCCACATTCAAAATTGATATCAATAACAGAAACAGTAACTTCTGTCTCCTTTATGATGAAAATACAAGTAGACTGTTGGTCTCCTCAGTGATGGAACTCTATGGACGTCTCAGTGTTTGTCTTGATACTAATGGATTACACATTCAGTAGTGTTATAATTAAATCAACCTTGGTAAGAAGAAGTCCATATTTGGGGGCTTATAAGCACCCTCCATTCCTGTCACATAATTGCCCTATTCAAACCCGCTGGGCAAACACTTGGGTAGATTCAATAGAGAGGCTGAGTGGCCTCCATTAGAAGGGTCACCTTGCTCACCTGAATGTTTAGTGTCATCATACAGTGAATGCTTCCTAGTTGACATTAGCAACATAACAAACGTTTGAACAGAATATGCACGCACTTATTGGCCCATATGCAAGCCTCTTCCTAGGACTATTCTCCTGTCCAGGGTGTGACCAGGGCTCTGACAAAACAATCAAGCCACAAATCTGATCACAAATCTATGAATCTATGTCATATCGCAATTTTTTCCTCTTTACATAAATAATATGTCCCCCAACACTTTCTTACAATAATTTCCTCTCACTGTTAACTTTCCGTGCTACCTTCAGTGAGGCTGTAGTGAAGTAACATTTGGGCTATACAAACATATCAAATTAGCCTATCTGTGAAACAGGCACAGCTTAGTTCCTATTACCTTAGCCACAGCTGAGGTCAAGGAACTATACTCAGAGTCTACAGATGTAAGCTGGGGAAGAGATATCAGTTCAGAAAGAGATAAATGATGTGACAGTCTTGGCTCCCTTTTCATGTAATTTAATTGTACTATCTTAACTTTTGACTGTAACCTACCTAGTCCTGACTCTGAGTTACTACTTCCATAACATAATCAAATGCTCTAGCACCTGCTTAATTTTATAAGTTGGATGCTATGAAAATTCCCTGCTCATAGCAGGTATCTCCTGTTACACAATCACTCAACATCCCACGATCAGTTCTTTGTTCCTACCATCATGCGTTTCTAGGAGGTACTTTACAAACGGGAGCATTTCTATACTGGAAAAGACACAGAACTCTAGGGATCTGTTTGTAACTCTCCAAATGGGGCTTTCCAGAGACTCAAAACCTGAACCTTCTCTAACACGGATTCCATTGTAACATGGATTTGCTGAGGGGAAGTACAAACCGAACAATGTTCTGGACTTGCTACAGAGTCATAGCACCAAGTAAACCCTGGCTACTACTCAAAACTGTGATTAGAGCAGTATTGATAAATGAGGTAAATGCTTCCTCTTAATACAAAATGGCTTGCCAATACCATGCCTATTTCTTTAGGATGGAAAGTGTAAAGTGCAATTAAATTGTTACTTCAGAATGAATGTCCAGAAAACATCCAGACCACTGGACTTAATAAGCTTCATAATGGGCAGGGGAAGATAGAGGCAGAGTAGAAAGATCCTAAGCTTGCCTCATCCTATAAATACAGCTAGAAAGCTATCAAATCATCCTAAATACCCCAGAAAATAGACCGGAAGACTAGAGAACAAACTCCATGACTAAAGGTAGAGAAGAATCCACATTGAAAAAGGTAGGAAGTGCAGAGACATAGATTGGGAGAGAAAGGGACCATGACTGCCTCGGTGGGGAAGGAGCCATAATCACTGAGAAGGGAAAGAGACAAACCAGCGTACAGGAGAGTACATGGGGAAAATGAATCCCCATAGCAAATGTCTTGTAAAGAGAGACAGTCTAAATTTTGTGAGTTCTTGCAACCAGTGGGACTTAAAGGCTGGAGTTCTAAGGGTCAGCATAGGCTTGGCTGGATACAACCTGGAGGGCATTGTGCTGCTCTTGAAGAGAAGGCAGGCCAACAATCTATCTGTGCACAATAGGTGTGGAAACAGTGATCTGAAAAGCATTTGGGCACACAGTGGGGAGTTTATTTGCTCCCCATGAAGCATGATCCAGACAGAGAGCATTCACAGAAAAGAACCCTCTGGGAACAAAGGACCTGGCAGGTGCCATTTCTTTCTGCTGCCCCACAGCATAAGCACAGCAATGCCTGCCAGAACAAGCACAGTGCCAACCTGCTTATGCTAACCTGCTTATACTAAGCCCACCTTCCTAACCCCATAACCTGCTGCCTAACCTGCTTATACTAACCTTATACTAAGCCCTCCTTCCAGCCCTAGACTCTGGTGGAACCATCCTTCCCAGTTATATCTTCCTCAGTCCCAGGGCAGTGGGCCCATTCCCACACAGCAACTCTCAACCAGGGAGTTTTATGGGGTCTTGATTCTGGCAGTAGTGCTTACAGATCTCCTTTCACAAGCAGAACATAGCACACCTAGTTAAAACTCACCACATTCAGATCAGGGACCAAACACCTCCCACAACAGGCAATGAGAGTCTCTGCAGGCAACAGGCCTGAACGATAAAGTAGCCAGGACACAACAGCAGGATGTATGCAGCACACATTGGAGACATTCCTGGAAGGGTCAGGCCCTGGGGAACAGGGGACACTAAACTGCAGGGCACAATACAATCTCTTATTCATTAGTCTACTACCCTCAAAAACAGAAGATGTATCTGACTTTCCTGACACACACAAAAAGACACAAAGACTTAAATAAAATTTGAAGACAGAGGAATTTGTCCCAAATGAAAGAACAGGGCAAGACCACAGCCAGATATCTAAGTGAAACATGCCTGATAAAGATATAAGTGGCATGCCTCATAGAGAATTTAAAGTAATAATTATGAAGATACTGGACTTAGGAGTAGAAGACATCAGGAGACCATTAGCACAGAGTTAAGGAATAACACAGCAGAGATAAATGGCTCAATAAACAAAATGAGAAACATGCTTATTAGAATGAACAGTAGGATGGAAGAAGCAAAGGAATGAATTAATAAGCTAGAAGGCAAAATAATGAAAAGTAATCAAGCTGAACAAAAGAGAGAAAAAACAATTATGCAAAATGAGAATAGAATTAAGGAACTCAGGGTCTCCACTAAATGTAATAACATTTGTATTCTAGGAATCCCAGAAGAAGAATGAGAAAAGGGGCCAGTATACTTACTTGAAGAAATAATAGGTGAACTCTTCCCTAATTTAGGGAAGGAAACAGATATGCAGATTCAGGAACCAGGAATATTGTGTCCAGGAGGGCTCCATTCAGAATAGGAGAGATAAAGAGTTCCCCAGACAAACAAAAACTAAAGGAGTTCATGACCACTAAACCAGCCCTGTAAGGAATATTAAAGGGGACTCTTTGAGAGGAAAGAAAAGACCAAAGTGACAGTATGAAAGTAGGCAACAGAAAAGCAGTAAAAATGAACATTTCTGTAAAAAAATCAGTCAGGGAACTCACAAAAGAAAAGAATGTAAAATATGACACCAAATACTCAAAACATAGGGAGAGAAGAGTAAAGAATGTGTTCAAATTTAAAGGATCAGCAAACTAATATATAACGGTATTTGCAGAAGAAGTTATATACAAACTTAACAGTGACCACAAATCAAAAACCACTAATATATATGCAAAGAATAAAGAGAAAGAAATCTAGACATATCATAAAAGAAAAATAGCATAACACAAAAAAGAGAAAAGGAAGAAAAGATTAGAGAAAAACTTTAGAAACAACCACAAAATAAATAATAAAATGGCAATAAATACATATCTATTAATAATTACTTTGGATGGAAATGATCTAAAGACTTCAATCAAAAGACAAGGTGACAGAATGGATAAAATAGTGGGACCTACCTGAATGCTGCCTACAGGAGACCCATTTAAGACCTAGACACCACCAGATTGAAAGGAAGGGGATGGAGAAACATTTATCATGCAAATGAATGTCAAAAGAAAGGTTGGTTAGAAATATTCATATCAGAAAAAATATCTTTTAAAACAAAGTTTGTAACAAGAGACATAAAAGGTCACTGTATCATAATAAAGGAGAGAATTAATCAAGTAGGTATAATAATTGTAAATATCTATGTGCCCAACATTGAAGCACCCAAATACATAAAACAATTAATAACAACCATAAACAATAGTAATAAAATACTAGCAGGGGACTTTACCATCCCACTTACATCAATGGACAGATCATCCAAACAGAAAATCAACAAGGAAACAATGGCTTTGAACAACACACTGGACCAGGTGGAATTAACAGATATATTCAGAACATTCCATCTCAAAACAGCAGAATACACATTCTTTCCAACAGCACATGCAACATTCTCCAGAATAGATCACATATTAGGCCACAAAGTAAATTTCAACTAATTCAAGGAGATTGAGTCATACCATGCATCTTTTCTGATCACCACAATATGAAACTAGAAATTAAGCACCAGAAGAAATCTGGAAAAACCACAAATATATACAGGTTATGTAATATGCTACTAAACAGCGAATAGGTTAACCAACAAATCAAAGAAGAAATTCAAAAATGCATGAAAACAAATAGAAAGGAAAACACAATGGTACAAAATGTTTGGGATGCAGCAAAAACAATTTAGGCCTACATCAAGAAGCAAGAAGAAGCTCAAATAAACAACCTAACCTTACACCTAAAGGAGCTAAAAAAAAAGAACAAACAAAAGCCAAAACCAGTAGAAGTAAGGAAATAATAAAGATTAGAGTAGAAATAAATTATGTAAAAACTAAACAACAACAGCAACAAAAACACAGTACAACACATAAATGAAACTAGGAGCTTCTTCTTTACAAAGATCCACAAAATCCATAAACCTTTAGTGAGATTCATCAAAAAACAAAACAAAAAAAAAGAACTCAAAAAAACAAAATTACAAATGAGAGGAGAAATAACAACAAATATCACAGAAGTAAAAACCATTGTAAGAGAGTATTATGAAAAGCTACATGGCAACAAATATGACAAACTAGAAGAAATTGGTAAAATTTTAGAAACATAAATTACCAAACTGAAGCCGGAAGAAACAGAAAATTTAAATAGACTCATTACCAACAGGGAGATTGAATCAGAAATAAATATGTAAATAAATAACAAAAGATAACAAAATTAAAAAAAAACCAAACTCCCCATGCACAAAACTCCAGGTGTACATACATCCCTGCATTTATAGTAGCATTATTTACAATTGCCAAATTATGGAAGCAACTCAAGTGCCCATCAATTGATGAATGGATAAAGAAGATGTGGGGAGTGTGTGTGTATGTAACAGGATGTTATTCAGAAATAAAAAAAAAGTATCAAATATTGCTATTTGCAGCAAGATAGAGCTGAAGAGTATAATGCAAAGTGAAAAAAAAACCAGCCAGAGAATGACAAAATCATATGATTTTACTCCTATATATAATCTAAGAAACAAAGCAAATGAACTAAGTGAAAAGAGAGATAGAGAACCCAAAAAACACTCTTAACTATTGAGAAGAAACTGATGATTATCAGAGGGGAGGCAGGTGGGGAAATGGATGAAATAGTTATGGGGATTAAGGAGGGCATTTGTAGTGATGAGCACTGGGTGATGTATGTAATTGTTGAATCACTATATTATATACCTGAAACTAATATAACACCATATATTAACTACACTGGAATTAAAAAATTAAAGTAATTGTTTCTTAATAATAAAATGTTAGTGGGATGCCTAGGTGTCTCAGTTGGTTAAGTGTCCGACTTCAGCTCAGGTCATAATCTCACAGTTTGTGAGTTTGAGCCCAGCGTTGGGCTCTATGCTGACACCTCAGAGCTTGGAGCCTGCTTCAGATTCTGTCTTCCTTATCTCCCTCTCTCTGCCCATCGCTGCTCATGTTCTCTCTTTCTCTCTGTCTGTCTGTCTGTCTCTCTCTCTCTCTTTCTCTCTTCTCTCTCTCAAAAATAAACATTAAGAAAAAAGTTTTAAATAAAATATTAGCTATGTCATCGTTAAATAGACTTCCTGCTCGTCAAATACTAAATGAATCTTACAGACAGACTATAAAAGAATTCATTTGTGTCTTATCAGTTAAAATGTATTTCTAGAACAAAGAACTCTCCACAAGGGAAGTAAAACACAAGAGAGAATGAAACATTGAATAAGAAAAAATGGAGAAAAATAAACGCTTCACTAATTATCTTTTCCTATCAGCTCTCGCTCACAGAGCACAGGGAATGCTGACCTCCTCACTACACTCAGTAGTACATTTCTTACTGTTTTACTGAAGAAAATCAATTCAATATCCTTCTGACATTTGTCTGACATAGTAAATTCATTCTATCATGTGCACTTTCCAGAGCCTCCTTACCATTTCCACATTTATTTGCCATGGGAATTCTGACTATATTATTTACAAGCTTAAGAAGAAATTCCAAAAACTCATGGTTTCTATGGTTTTTGTTTTAATAAGCTCTGTCTCCTATAAAAGAAATCAATTTCACTGCTCAGGTTGGGACGTGCCCATAGGTGACCAGCAGGGCTGGCCACAGATATTGAAGAGGGCAAGATTCATCTTGCAAGACTTCCATTTCTTGTGAGGTTTTTTTTGTGCTAAGTAACAAGCAAGAAGGTGGAGGTCAATTCTACCAGTCTGGAGGCTTTGGAGGAAGGTAGAGTTTCAATTTCCTTATACAAATCCATCCAAATTTTACACATAAAGCAGAGCATGCACAGCAAAAACAAATAAAAAATTAAAAAATAAGAGTTAAAATGATGGATAAAGAAGATAAAATATTCCTTAAAAATATAGATTGAATATGGAAACCAAAAGAGAATAACAAACTTTAGGCACAATGTTGAACACCACATTGAGAACAGTAATAACTACACACACATTATGTCAGCTGTTTTAAAGTTTTAGAATAGATACTGTTTACATGGTACAAAACACTCCCAAAATACTTAGATTGTATTGCAGTTTCACTTAACAGTATATAAAATGCTGTGTTGTGACAGGTATCAATTATCCATTAGATACTGAATCAATTTTTCTTAAGCACTACTAACTGCTTGCTTTGCTTGAAGCTAGATCATTCTGAAAATTTCCTGTTAGACCTATGAGTGCGAACATATGGTTTTGTCCTTCTCTGCCTGACTTATTTAGCTAGCATGACATCCTCAAGGTCCATCCACTTTCCTACAAATGGCCATATTTCATTCTTTCTCATTGCCATGTAGTACTCCATTGTGTATATATACCACATCTTCTTGATCCACTCATCAGGTGATGGACATTTAGCCTCTTTCCATGTTTTGGCTATTGTTGACAGTGCTGCTATGAACATTGGGGTACATGTGCTCCTATGCATCAGCATTTCTCTATCTCTTGGGTAAATCCCTAGCAGGGCTATTGCTGGGTCATAAGGGAGTTCTATGGATTGTTTTTTTAGGAACCTCCACACTGTTTTCCTGGGCGGCTGCACCAGTTTACATTCCCACCAACAGTGTAGGAGGGTGCCTGTCTCTCCACACCCTCGCCAGCATCTATAGACTCTTGATTTGTTCATTTGAGCCACTCTGACTGGTGTGAGGTGGTATCTCAGTGTGGTTTTGATTTGTGTTTCCCTGATGATGAGTGATGTTGAGCATCGTTTCATGTGCCTGTAGGCCATCTGGATGTCCTCTTTGGAGAAGTGTCTGTTCATATCTTCTGCCCATTTCTTC